>NC_058368.1:71045342-71297842 GCF_018350175.1 Felis catus
CCCTCTCCTGCCTGTGCCTGTGCACACATTCACTAAATGTTCTACACCTCTCTGTGTGTACCTTCTGCCAGCTAAGAATATGCATGTGATAAATACTTCTTACTGAAATAATAAACTGAGGCAAGATATGGGTCATCAAAATGGCAGACCAAGCAGAGTTCCAGTCTGGGTCAACACTGCCTCCGTTAATGGTCTACCCTGGTTTTCACATTGGATTACATCAAAGGATGCCTCTTGGTATTGTAAGCAGCTAGAAGTATGGGAGAGGTTACCCTAAATTTCGGTAGCCAGCAAACAAAATTCAAACTAGAAACATACTCTTTTGCTGGCATTTCAGTTCTTGAATGAAAGCAAAAACATTTTTCCATCATATCTTAAAAGTATTGTTCCCAAACAAAATTGTCCCAAAGTGTCCTTGCCTTTTGACGATGGCAACTTAAATGTTAAGTTCTGAACTGGCTTTTTTTTTTTTTTTTTTTTTTTAATAAGAAATGCTCTCTTGTTGGAGTATAAGCTTCCACAACAGTGTGACAGGACAGCTTTTCTGAACACAGAACCTCAGAAATTAGAGCAGAAGGGAGACTTACTATTAGGTCATTTCCTCTCTGCCCCATTGCTGTTTGTTTCCTACAGCAAATTCTCCTGGTGCTTTGTCCAGCAAGGTTTAAATGATTCAAGTAATGGGGCTTCCAGTGGGGACATATGGTTATTTTATCCTGTTCGCATGTTTCTTTCACTTTGCCTATAAATTGGCTGGTCACAAAAATTGGGTCTGCAGGTAGGTGACTCTGGGTCTTGAAGGGTCTTGGGGTTTAAATAATGTGCGTTCTGTTTGTAAAGATTTAGTATAAATAGGTTGCTCAATTGTATAAAGTATTGCTTCCAACAAACACCTAATCTGTTTTATTTCAAATGTGAATCACTGGTGAAAACATCTACCCTCAGATATTTTGTCCAAAGCACAGGTGACTCTCTCAACTACAGGAAACTGATAGTTTGTGTCCTAGTGAGACAGTTACAAATTTCCAAAAGACCCTTTTTTCCCCACTCGGATGAAAATTTCATTCAAGTAATGTTTTTAAGTAGAAATGACCCAAGAAAGCAAAATTATATATTTTTGCCTTGCTCTACTTCTACTTAAATTGTATTTAAATTATATTCTGCCCTGAGACCAAAGCCATAGCTGAAGTTCACAGGTAATGCTGGTTCATTTGTGTTTTCTATAGTAATAATAATTATTCTTATACCATAACTATAATAATTATTATCAAAAATAAAAGTTCTACCTTTTCTTCTGTCCCTTCCAAATAACAAAATTTGTGGGAATACTTAGATCACAAGTAGGTAACTTACTGGAGTTCAGTTTGGTGTCACAGAATTTTTTGTTGTTTTATTTTAATTAGAAGATGTCCCCTTAGTCTAATGTCAGGTAAAAAATACTTTACATTAAAAAAATAATAATCTGCTCATATAATCTGTCACCATTCAGCATAGTGGTACCATTTGGGATAATGATACTAGTGACTGCTTTGTTTCAGGAAACTATAGATATTTATAGGCTAAAGAATTTTGCCTGGCACAACAGTCCCCACGAATAGGAATTAGGCTATAGATTGACATTACAAGCTCACCTTTCTTGTAAAAATCTGTTGGAAAAGCTTAAAACATTTCACATACTCTATGCTATGCTCCTATTTTAATTCCCATAAGCTAAAATATGTCTAACTTGCAGACATGAGTCGTGAGATATATGTCCACAATATTAATCAAACTTGAGTCTTTCTCCAATCCTTCCAGAAAAATATATTTTGAGATATAACCTTCATGTCATTAATTATTTTAGCTTCAAATTATTGGTAGAAACTTTAGCCAGGATAAATCACTTTCCATGTGATTTACTTTAAATTTATAAAGGATTTTCTTAAAGGCTGATTTTGTTTCTGTTATTTTTTCCATATTAGTGGCAATTCCACTATTTGAAAATTCTCTATTCAGAACTGAATTTAGAATTGCTTATTAAAAATATGATTTTGACAGTTCTTTTTTTATCAACTAAAAATTGTGCATAGTATTAATATTGGATAACTGAAATGAAAACATCTCAAGCAAGTATTTAGTTTATGTCATGATATGTAACTTACGTGTTAAGTACATATAAATATTTATGCAATATGTATACATTCATATATTATGATATAGCATATTTTTTCATGTCTCTATTATAAACCCAGTGCTAAATGTTTTCTCTTTTCATATTCATTTCTTCTTGGGCAAAAAATGACAGCTAAAGGAAATGATTAATAGGTAATTCTAGATATCTTAATATAAGAATTCACCATTCGTTTATAAATGGAGACTCTAACAGAAAAAATGTGAAAGAATAGCAAAGTATATTACATGTGATAGATTTTAAAGATACTTTGCCAGAATATTCCTGTTTCTGCAGTATCCTACCACAAATACGGCTATGCGTCATTTTCAGTTTTACTCAGATCATTATAGGTGCTTCATTTGGTTTTAGAAGGATTTCGTCTAACTTTTTCGTTATTTTCATTTGTTACAGCTTCACAAGCTGGCTAAAAACCAAGGAAGAGGAAATGTTCCCCTTTAAAATCTAGGTTCAGTTAACAATTATAAAAGGTCAAAAACAAGGTCACTACTTGACATAATAACTGTAAACATCATCGAAACATTCTACTTTCACTCGCGAGAAAACAATAATGTAAATTAATAAGTTTACATTAATAAGCAAACCCTCTGCTGGAATATAAATTGGGAATTTATATCTTATTAAAGAAAGATTTTTTTTCCTCATGTGAGTCTTTTCATCTAGAGAATTACAAAGAATAATACCCACCCCCCTCCACATACTGAAAGCAAATTATTTTCATAGGTATCTGATTGCAGCTTATACACCTTTCATTTGTGTTTCCAAATGCAGGGCTTTACAAAAGAAATACTGTTTGGGCCAGATGGCCTTCTAGAAGACTCCCTGAGAGAACTCAGAAGTCTCTCTAGCCAAAAATATTGTTTCCGCTTATTCAAGTGCCAGAAATCCCACTGCCACTCTTTCACGCAGATCAAATAAACCATCTAAAGATTTGGTTGTTGTCTTTGTCAGCTGAAAGGGTTGATTCCACTAATAGACAACAGTGTACCCTCCCACACCCATGCATCCCACCACCCACAGCCTTTCCCCCTTTATTTGTAAGCAGGAATACGAAAATCAGAACCGAGTGATGTCTGGTGAAAATGAAAGATGAAGGAACATAACCTTACTTTTGAGATGCATAGTTATTACATTTCTCCCTTTATTTCCTTGTTCATTTAATATTTTTACAATTATATGCCATAGATTTGACTTTAAAAAGTCAAATTCTTTAAAAAGCTGATAGTCTGCCAATGAGGACTTCAAGGCTGATATATGATTCACAACAAATTGCAGATCTAAACATGTATATCAAGGCAATACAGTTCTAGTGCTGATAGATCCTATTTCACAGTTTTAGTGGCAAATGGTTTAGTACTAGAGGATAAGAGATCGTATATGTAGGTTAAATCTGCTGATTTTTAAAGTTGTTTGCTTCGACCTTAATTTATAGCATGTTCTCAGGGATATTTTAATCAAAATTTTTCTATTCTGATTTATAGTCTCAAGAAATTTTTTTTGCTCAATTTCAATTAAAAATATAATTCTTTTAGTTGGATAAAATCTCAGAAATCTTCCAGTTAAATTATTTCAATTTACAACTTAATACACTAAGACTCAACAAGGGTTTAGAAGCTACCCAAGGCCACTCACAGCCAAGGTGGTGATAGAGCCCCAACCAGAATTCAGGGCAAACTTTATAAATAAAGATATGAACATAGTTGGCATCAGTGAGGTTTCACTTGGGTCCTGGTGACCCTAGGCCAATGACCAAAACCAGAGAGAACCTTAAAAGTATTCAGTCACAAACAAAATGTGAATTTGGTTAGTTCACATTGGTATCTTTTTCTTAGTCATACGCTTTTTTTTTTTTTTTTTTGCCTGAGCAGAAACTGATGAGGAGGGAAAGAGCAAGAGTATCCGTGTGCCTTCCCAGCACTCCCTGCCATCATTCCCCACATGGTGCCCTCCTTCCCAATTCTGTCCTGCCCCAGAAAGACTTCTGCTCTGATCACCACACACCCCGTTCTGTTCTATTAGTCATCTTTCATTCTATCTCCCAGTGTAGATTGGAAACTCTCCGAGCTACACTGGGAGCCTTTGGCAAAGAGGCCGTATCTCGCCCTGAGCCTCGTTTCATCTCGCTCGAAGGACAGGTTCCCAATGTCCTGTTCTTACACCTGTGGTTGCACAAACACACCATGGCTTTCAGCGTCCTTAATTGCAAGATCCAAATACGGGCCATGAAAAGGATGGTTTTGCTCCTTGGACATCTCTCTTTTTTTCCTCGTAGAGTATTTCTCTTTTTGTGTGTGTGGGTCCGTATGTGTGTGATTCTATGTATGGCTTTCCTGTTCCTTCCTCGTTTTTCCTTTCCACGAATTCTTGCTTTTTTCTTCTTTTTCTTTATCTGTTTTTGATTCTCTCCCTTTTTTTCCTCTTTTTCTTTTCTCTCTCTTTACCACATCATCTCCATACCCCACGACCATCTGTTGCCTTCTCTCCTTTACCTGATTATAGTAAAGAAGTTCAGAGCATTCTTTGAATTTTTTGTTGTACTTATTAAGGAATTTTATAAATCTTTTTATATTAAAAGCAGGGGAATTTTTATTTTATTTAAAAAATCAAGAGTTTCTACAATTTTTTTTTTTTCCATTTTAGGTTAGTGGACCTGAATGAAAAGAAAGTAGGGAACTTTCTCACCACCACCCTAGGGAGTAAGGAATTCTATTTGCTGAATCCCATACCTCCCCACAGCATTTTGGACAGAAATAGGTATACAATATACATTTAGTAAATACTATTTAGCAAACTAGGTTCCAAGTTTCTGACAGTGCTAGAAAGAAATTATTCACTGTACTTTTAACAGTTTATATCATACTGACCTTTTGTTCACTTCTAGAATAATTGGAAGAAAATCTTTTCACCAGTTATTTCATCATTGTTCTTCAGTGATATTTTAATAAATCTTTGAAGTTTAAAGTGACTTTGAGTTAATGTTAGTTCATGTAGATGTTTTCCAAAGAAAGAATGAGCCCACAGGTTATAAAATAGAAGTGTAATATTATTGCTCTCAGCTACAAGCTGCCTTAAAATGACTTCCACCCTCTGCTTTTCTCATAGGCAATACCAGCTTAAATATGGCATAAAATATTCTAAATTAAATAAAAATGTTTACATGTTTAAACTCAGTGTTAAAAATAAAACTATTTTCAAGTAAGATTTCTGGTTTAAAAAAAATCTGAGAGGAAGATGATGGCTGCAGAGCTCTTCATAATTAACTAAAAATCAACCCATTATTCACTTAACAATGGGTGAATTTTATGGTATGCAAATTGTACCTTGATAAAGCTATAAAAAAAATCCAGAAAATTAAGCATGACCTCGAATGTGCTAGCAAATGTGGAAACTCCTTTAGATTGCAATATGCTTATAAATCCAACTGTTTCATTTCAGTAGGTAGCTTTCCACGTGGCATACCTGGCCAGGTTTTTCTAAATGTCCTTGTCAAAAGATAATTTAAAATAAAGACATGTCTGTCCCTATCTGACCATCCTGCCTGAATATTTTTAAAGATACCTCTTGCAGCCTACATTTCGTGGGCTCTGAGAAGAATTTTCAAAACGAAGGCACCTTTGGTCTCCCCTTTCCATTTGTGTAGTAAAAATGGCTCCAATCCACTGAGACCCTCCATCTGGGCAAGTAGACAACTCGGGACCCGTCACATATTAAGATAATTGACCCAAACATTCACCTCTGCTCTCCTCCCTCCTGTCCAGTCACCTCTGTCTTCCCTGCCAAATTCATCTCGCAAGCCTTCCACTGTCTCTTCTTTTCTCCTCCAGCCTCCTAAAACTGTCGGTAAAGTCCCCAGATAACCTTACTGGAGTATAACACAAGTGTTTCCATTTTCCATGCAGGGCTAAAGCTAAGTGATTTCATGCTTCCTTTTTAAAAAGCAAAATGTTAATGATGTCTATTCATTTTACATTCACTCAGTTTCCACATTCCGGGGAGTTTCCTCCTTTTTATATAAATGCACTGGGCCATTTGCCTTTGCCAGTATTCTTCCTTCTCCTGCTCTCTGTTGCTGGAAACCCTGTCCTGTTTTACCTCCTCCTCCAGTGTAAGTGATGCTCCCAATATCAGGTCACCTGCATTTCATTAGTATCTCCTCAGCTGATATTCTAAGCTTTTAAGTTCTTTTAAATGTACTTGTTTTCAAACACTGATGAGGTGTCAAATCCTGTCACACCCCTGAGTCTAGTTTCTTAAAGCGACAGTTCAGTCTCTGATTTATGTTTGGAGGGGGTGGGAAGCTTTAGGCATGAGTTGGCCTCTGCTCATTGCACCGTCCAGAATGTTGATGTCCCTCAGAACCCTCAAAGCTACTCTGAAGATGTAAAATCCTGTTATGATTCAAATACTGTACACTTCACTGAACCTTTCTGTGATAAATGGAATTAAATCATCTCCAGCCAACAATAGCAGTGGCAGGAGTAGCAGGGATTGTGGTGGTGGCAATAGCAATCAGGTAGAGGTGACAGCATTGGCTGTGGTAGTGGCAGCAGTCTCAGAGAGGACACAGTCACAGCAGCAGTGACAGGAATGGTAGTGGTGGCAGCAGTGGCAGCTCCCATGTACTGAGAGCCTGTTGCGTGACAGGCCATTGTATACATTATTTTATTTAATTCTCAAGACAATTTTCTAAGGGAGGTATTATCATCCCCATTTTACAGGTGAAGAAACTGAGGCTTAGAAAAGTAACAGTGTGTGCTGCAGATCACACACAGCTCGGAAAAGGCAAAGCTCGAGTTCAAGGTGTAGCTGATCCAAAAGCCCATATTCCTAACCTCTGCACCAAGGTGCCTTAAACAAGAGAAGCAAGACCCTTTCTCTGTATGTATCTGTGTGCACTTTTTGTTTCAGCTACAGAATACCACCTCAGAACACCCATCCTGGAGAGTTGTCTATTTCTGTTTGGTGGAAAGTCACAGAGGGGCTGCCTGGACAGGTGATGCTTGGTGTCCTCTTGGGCCACTACTGACCTGGCCGGTGGAAGTGCCCTGGGGAGCATCAGGGGCGCTGCCTTCCAGACCCCACTGATGGTTCTGTGCTCAGAGTTTGTACAAGTCGGAGAACTACAAGAGTTTGTACAAGTCGGGAAAAGATGGAGGAAAGGAGGCAGCTTCTCCAGGCTTTTTCACCTTTCAGAAATCGGAAAATAAATCTGATAGGCTATCCAGCAGGCAGGATCCCCGACACCCCATGCCCCTTCTAAGGCCGTGTCTGAGACAGGGGCTGAGATGCCTTCCCAAGCAGTTGTCGCTGCATTCACCAGTTGGCTCAAAACTAACCCCTCTTCAGATATCCCAACTATTACATTCTTAGTAATCATTTAAAGGGCTTCCCCATCAAAGGCCATGGAATATCATCTGTCAGAATCTCAGCACTGGCAGTAATTACCCATCAGCCCAATGTGAATTGTCGACCGTGTTGAATGAATTCAGCTGAACTCTTAGAAATTCATGTAGACTATGTTAGCATCTAAAATTCTCTGGCTATTGCAGGAATTGGCTATTGAATTTTAATTCAAAATATTATTAAAATATCTACCAAATTATCACTACAATTTAGGTGTTAAAATAAGAAAAACATGTTCTCTATTTTCCAAGTCTTCAGAAATATTCTTTTACTACCTTAATGGCAACTTTAAAAGACGTGTTTCTATGAAGCAAAGGGTTACTGTTACTAAGAAGCACATACAAGGATCAAATGTCATCCCCTTTAATCTTTCTTACAAATGCTTTAGGTTTTTTGAGAACTTAAAATATCATTCACATATTTATTATTGAATTTTTTCTCACTGAAAATATTCTTCAGTATTTCTGATGTCATAATAATTATAGTAAAAACTGTCAAGTGGAAACTCAGGATGGAAAGCATGTTATATTTCAGTTGTTCCTGAATTCAGTTATTAAAGTTACATTTTCAGGGCACCTGGGTGGCTCAGTTGGTTAAGCGTCTGTCTCTTGATTTCACCTCAGGTTTTGGTCTCATGGTTCTTGGATTGGAGCCCCGAGTTGGGTTGTGCACAGATAGCACAGAGACTGCTTGAGATTCTGTCTCTCCCTCTCTTTCTGCCCCTCCCCTGCTCGTGTGTGCTCTCTCTCTCTCTCTCAAAATAAATAAACATTAAAAACTTTTTTTAGCTTTTAATTACATTGTCACATATTTGCTTATTTGCACCTTACCTATATACCATTTTTTCAGCCTCATCCTGAGTAATAATATCTCTGAAATAAGCTTAGATATGATATTTTTTGATAAATCACATCAAAATAAAAAAATTAAATATATAATATATAAAACAAATATATATTGATTTTTTATATTTAAATATTTTTCTTTAATCATCTCAGGTACTGCTGTTACCAGTCAGACTTTGGGGTACACCACTTAGAAGAGTTTGGGATTTCAGGTGGTAAGCCTTAGGCTCTAGTCCTATGCTTCCCATAAGTTTCTTTGAAAAGGTTAACTAAATCTGAACTGGCTTTTGCATCTGTAAAACAGAAAGTACCATGCCCTCCCTCCTGCAAGTGAGAAAATGTGTTTGAAATGTTTTGTAAAATCATAAAGTACTATTTGATGAAAATCTCTCTTCTTCTTCTTCTTTTTTTTTTTTTTTTTTTTTTTGTAATGGGTCTTCCTGATAAGATTGCATGCCTCCAATTTTTAGTTTGGAAATGAATATTATAGGCTTTCTAAGGACTATGGTTAACTAGAGTATAGGCTACAGTTGCTGAAGGAATCTTCATATTTCCTCCTCAAGGGAGAATGAACATCCTTCCCCTAACTCCAGCACCCTCCTCTGGTGCCCAGGTCAATCCATCTACCATGGTCCCACTCAGAAACAAAGCTGGACCAGGCCAGCTCTTAGCTTTCCCATTGTTGGATCCCCAGATCACGCTTAGAGGGAAAATGCCCAGAATAAAGAAAAGGAACAGGTTGTTCAGCCTTTTCCCCTCAGAGTCCAAGAAGGAGCAAGTGTTGGGTCTACCAGGGCATGCGGCAAGAACAGAGGGATTCCAGTGGGTTCCAGTCCAGCTTCATCAAGCAGAGGCTGTCTTATGCCTTGTCGTATGGAAAGTCAAGCAGCTGATGAGTAACAGAACCAGCAGTCATCCCTATTAATTTGGCTGGATTAGGCTTCCTTTTCCTAATGCTAGAGAATCCCATTCAGCCATAGACAGATGCAGTATCTCATACTGTGGTCCTCCATTTTGCTTGACTTGTTGAATCACTGGTGACCAGAAGCGTGCAAGGCTTTTGCAGAACAGAGAAAGCCAACCCCACTGGTTTGTCTCTACTTGCTATTCCCAGTCTCTCCCCGTGCCCCCCCCCCCCCAAGTGTGACCAAGGACACACCTTGGTCCTTTGGCATACCTGACCTTCTAAACCTGACTTTTTTTTTTTTTTTTAGAGTGAGACAGGAAGTGCGTGTGCACAAACAGGACAGGGGCAGGGAGGTGGGAGAGAGAGAGAGAGAGAGAGAGAGAGAGAGAGAGAAAGAATATCCCAAGCAGCCTCCATGCTGAGCATGGTCCCACACGGGGCTCAATCCCACAACCCTGGGATCATGACTTGAGCCGAAATCAAGAGTTGGACACTCAATTGACTGAACCACCCAAGCACCCCAAAACCTCACTTTAAATGTACCTATTCCTTGAAGTCCTTCTCTGACAAGACCACTTCCATTTTGATGGCTCCGTTTCTCTGTAGCCCCTCAGTCTTTAAGTGCTACAAATGTGACAGACTTACTTGCACTTTAACTGTTAAGACATATGCATGAGTTAACCTGACCCCAACCCAAGATCACATTTGTTGAGGTAAGTCACTGTGTCCTACTGGAGTCTAAGCAAGTGTTAGCTAACTTACCAGTGGTATTACCAGACCAGGAGAAGGTCATGTGGCATAGAAAGATGCTTGCAGATGAAGGAGAAGAAATGGGTAAGATAGATAGCATCTTCCCCTATCACCCTCCCCTCAGTCATCCAACTTGAGCCCCACCAAAGAGCCAAGCTCCACTTGAAACCATGTTTTGAGTACTGGGTTCTGGGGATTGAAAGATGTATGAGACATGGCCCCTTCCCTCAAGAGTCTCACAGCTTACTGAGAAAGATAGCAGTGTAAACAGATCATTACAATAGAGTGTGACAAGGGTTGTAATGAGAAGCTGTATAGAGAAAGGAAGGTGAGGGGTGCCTGGCTGGCTCAGTCAGTAGAGCATGTGACTCTTTTTGTTTTTTTTTTTTCTTTAAGTGAGCTCTATATCCAATATGGGGCTTGAGCTCATGACCCCAAGATCAAGAATTGCATGCTCTACTGACTGAGCCAGCCAGGTGCCTGGAGCCTTGAGTTTTGAACTCAGGTTGGTGGGTTTGAGCCCCAAGTTGGGTGTAGAGTTTATTTTAAAAAAAGGAAGGAGAGATCAGTCCTACCAGGGAAGTCTGGAAACGCTTCATAGACATGACATCTGACATTTTGAAAGATGAAGAGTGTACAGGACAGACAAGGAGAGGTGCTTCAGAGCAGAGAACAGAGCATATGGGAAAGGTACAGAAGAGTGTGAGTGTGTGGGTGGATAGGTGGGTAGACTGGCAGGAGACAAGGCTGAAAGCAGAGGTAGGGTCTAGTCTCCTCATGGGGAGCCCTGGTCAGGAGATTGCACTTGATTTTGTAAGTCCAAAGGGAACCACAGCCAGGTTTAAGCAAATGGATGATCCTGTCCAGTATTTTAGAAAGATAACAACATGATCCCCATTAGGAAGGTGCTCCTTCCCAGTAAGTATCCCAGCAGTCTCTCAGTAAGACCTCCCCATGGGGCTGTGGGTGCCTGACAACCAAACTAACATCCTTAAAGGAATGTCATAACTGAGTCATGAGGAAACCAAGGCCATAATAGGGCCTCTCCAGGGTGACTCTCTCCAGGACTCTCCAGGGTGATAGGTTGAAAAACTGGAAAGAAAGAAGAATGAAACAGTGTCCGTCAGAATACCTCAGTGGAGCATCACCCTCTGCCTTTTTGAGGAGTAGGGAGGAGCAGCTGACTTTGTGAGGGAGGAAGAGCTAATCACAGGCCATGCTGGGCCTCCCAAGATTTAAGCAAATAGAGGGCACAACCAAGATCTTGAAGAAAAATTTCATAATGGCCAAGGCTGACAAAAGTTTTAGGAATTTACTGGAAACTGCCAAGGTAAGTGTTTCACTGGGCATTAGACTTAGAGTCATGCAGGAAGAACGTCCTCCTGAAAAGGACTGTGACAGCTGTACTCAAATGTTCTCACTTGTGCCAGTGGAGCACCACCATCACTGGAATGTCAGAGGGAGCTCCCTGGATGCTCAGAGATGTGATTTGGAAATAAAGTGAGTAGGAAAAGAATTAGATCAATTTGTATTTCTAGTAAATTACCCTAGAGAAAATTCAATACTCTAGAGAAAACATTCTCGAGTGTTAAGTGCCAGAAATCAAAATGTCGGGGCGCCTGGGTGGCTCAGTCGGTTGGGCATCCGACTTCGGCTCAGGTCATGATCTCGCAGTCCGTGAGTTCAAGCCCCGCGTCAGGCTCTGTGCTGACAGCTCAGAGCCTGGAGCCTGTTTCAGATTCTGTGTCTCCCTCTCTCTCTGACCTTCCCCCATTCATGCTCTGTCTCTGTCTCAAAAATGAATAAACGTTAAAAAAAATTTTTTTTTAATTAAAAAAAATCAAAATGTCTGAATGTTTCCTATAAATGTGATCACTGTTGTCATCACACCACCATCATCATCAACACTTTTGCTTTCAAATTGTAAGTCAGATTCTCCCCCATGAAGAACTTCCAGGTCTGGTAAAGTTCATGTTATCTCAGTGCCTGCCTTACCAACAGGGAATGACTGAGTTGTTAGAAAAACTATAGCCCAGGGTGCCTGGGTATAGCAGTCAATTAGTTCAGCATCTGACTCTTGATCTCAGCTCAAGTCCTGATCTAATGGGTTCATGAGTTAGAGCCCTGCACCGGTCTATGTGCTAACAGTGCAGACCCTGCTTGGGATTCCATCTCTCCAACCCTCTCCCCCTCCCCCACTCGTGCGTGTGCGCTCTCTCTCTCTCTCTCAAAATAAATAAGTAAACTTAAAAAAAAAAAACAACTATAGCTAGCCCAATGGTTATTGTTTTCTGTGCTATGCAGATAACATGCATGCTAAGGTGATACTGTCCTTCACTTCGAGGAGCCTGAAACCCTAAACATGTGTATAGTAAAATGTGCCAAAGTGACTGACCAGTGATTTATTACAACAAATAATAGGTAATCGTTGACTAAAAGCCCACTGCATACAGTGCTCCATGGCAACTCTAACAGGAAATGCATGACGTGTGCTAGGTATACAATATCGTATCCGTGTGAATAGTGCAAACTGGCAAACATGATCCTGAATGGATAAGAAGGGCAGTCACTTCAGACCCAGAGATCTCTCTGTGCTCTTCACAGTGGCCTTTTCTCTAATTCTTGTTGCATTTTATGGCACCTGCTTCTTCTCTTTCCTGTCTCCCCCAGCACACTGCTCCTTGAGGGCACGGATCAGATCGTATCCATATCAAAGTGGGCCTGTTTCTTTTTTTATAACAATTTTTTTAAACTTTATTTATTTATTTTTGAGAGAGAATCCCAAGCAGGCTCCACACTATCAGCACAGAGTCTGACTTGGTGCTCAAACCCACAACTGTGAATCATGACCTGAGCCAAAATCAAGAGTAGGACACTTAACTGACTGAGCCACCCAGGTGTCTCAGCCTTGTTTCTTTTATGTGTGTGTGTGTGTGTGTGTGTGTGTGTGTGTGTGTGTGTGTGTGTGACTTTTTTTAAAATGTTTATTTTTGAGAGAGAGAGAAAACACAAGCAGGGGAAAGGCAGAGGGAGACAGAATCCAAAGCAGCCTCCAAGCTCTGAGCTGTTAGCGCAGAGCCCAATGGGGGGCTTGAACCCATGAACTGTGAGATCACGACCTGAGTGGAAGTTGGATGCTTAAATGACTGTGCCACCCAGGTGCCCCAGCCTGTTTTTAAGCAGGGGAACTAAAACACCGAACTTCTCTAACTTGAATGTGCTTCAGAACCATGAGAGGATTCCTGGCCAATCCTTCACCCACCAGCCTTCTGCATCAAACCATATAGGATCAGACCCTATATGCATTTTAACAAGCCACGTCCCCTACCATCCCTGTCAATAATTCTGATCCAGTTGGTCAGGAGAACACTTTTCAATCGATAAGCTTAAGGTATAATCCTAGAGCACAGGCTTTGGACCAGCTACAGCTAGCTGTTATCCTAGTCCTATACTCACTGGCCACCGGGCAGGCATCTATAAGTTTTTTAAGTTCCTTGTGCCCCAGTTCCCTCAGTTATAAAATGAGGATAGATATGAAACTTAATAGAAATGAAATGAACAGTGGCTGCTGGGGATGGGAGAAGTTGTCAATGGGGACAGAGTTTCAGTTCTGCCGGATGGAAAATTTCTGGAGATCTGTTGCACAACAATGCAAATATACTTAACACTACTAAAGTATATGTTTAAAAATGGTTAAGATGACAAATTTTATGTGTTTTTACCACAATTAAAAAGAGAAAGAAATTTTTAATGGGGTTGCATAATAGTATTGACTTCACACTGTTATGAGCGGTACCTGAATAAAGCATGTCAAGTCTCTGACATAGTCTCTGATCTAGCAACTGCTCAAAAAATTACAGCTATTATTATTGTTGTAGTCGGCAAGGTAGTTCAAGTGGTTAACTATGAATAAGTTACTATTAAAGGCATTTTAAACCTAATGAGAGTCTGAATCTTCAAGCTGATGGAGGTTCTCTATACTTTTTGAAATAGTGTGCTAATTTCTCAGGAAAGCACCAGGCTGGGAAATGGAAATTCATCTATAATCACTCATTAAGGACTGTTTCAAACCCTCCCCACAGACCCAAGCAACTTTTGACAGACTGCATTTTTCCAAATCCTGACCAACAGACCATTCACATTTCACATGTAGAGCCTTATGTTTTAAAAAAGCCAACCATATGATAGGTCAATATGTGAAAGCAGGACGGTATTCATTTTGGTAAACTAATTCTTAACACTAAAGTCCTCAATTTGCAGAGATAAAGAAAACAAAGCACAAAAATGTTGAACTTTGTTTTTCAGCTTAAGCTTAATGAAGTCAAGCAAAATCTGCCACTGTAAAAGGCTCTCCATGAAATACTTTGCGTCTTTGATGTGCGTGTGGAACCCAAACAGATTTGGGAAACATGGCATAAGCCCAAGGCCGTCATTTTGATTCTGTGTGCATTGTTTTGATTTCATGTGCATCTATTCTAATTTCATCTCTCCAGCCTATTATTTAAACCTTAGCAGGACTGATGTGCTGTTTTACAGGGGCATAATCCACTTGGTGGTCAGATAACCAGGAGGCCTTCGGTCTTCATCACTTACTCCAATGAGAAAACTAGACTATTGCCTTGTAAAACAGCATGAGTCCCACACCCTGATGTCACATGCTATTCTAACCCACGGAACATCCCTGGAACTTCTAATTGAATTCATAAAATTCATCACGGTCACAGAGATGACCAAAATTAGCTCTAGGCTGAATGAAATTAGGCAAAAGTCAGTCTGGAGATATAAATAGTAAAAACGAGAGGGTTAGAAAATGACTTCAGATACAGGATTTTAGGCCAACACAGGTGTTCGTAGGAATCAGATTCTAAGGCTGAGAAGGTTAGGTACCACTGGTTAAACCTCTAATCCCATTGGCTTTTAAATCTCTCTTGATTGAAAACTAAATTCCAAAGTCATTGCTAAGGATCCCCTACCACTTTTTAAATCTCCATTCTGTGTATAACTCTTGTAATTATGGGAGATAAGGGTTTCCAGAGAGACCAGAAGAGCCATTCCAGAACTTCTGAATAATGACAACATTGACTGTTGAGAGGTGGTACTTGTGAAATCCAGCAATGGATGGCAGTATATGCAGATGGACCATCAGCAAGGATTATGATGGCTCCAGTCCACCAGCATCCTTGCCAACAGGTGGAAGGAAGGAGTCTTAAGAAGAGTTGTGATTGTAAATGGCAAAAAGAAGTGATTAAAAGAACACAAATAACCAGACATTAACTTCAGATTCTGGGCTTACTGCCTTCTGTCCATTTAATCTTTCTTTGGTGCAGTAAAGACAATTCCTCGTTACCTTAATATGGGGGTCTCTGATAAAGGCTTGAGGTTCTGATAACCCAGGTATTGGCTCCAGCTCTAACTTTTCCTAGTCACATGACCTTGGAAAATCACTTCCCTACTCTGGGCCTCAGTTTCCTCATGAGAACAGGACCTAGGGCCTAGATCACATGACACATTCAATAAGTATTTGTAGAAGTTTAAAAGAAAATGTATCTGAAAAATGGGGATACATCGGGAGATCTCAGAGATTCTTTCCAGACTCACCATTCAACAGACCTGTGACTTCTTTGTTACAGGCTCATGTCCCTTGTCATTCTAGTCCTCTCCTACATGTGTGTACCAACAGAGGAGTCTCTTTTTATTCAGTGCAATCCTACCTTACATTTTCTCATCACATGATAATGTTACCCCTCAATTATGTTACAAGAAGGAAGCATTTTGCCATTAACCTGATCATATAGTTATTTTTTCAAACAACGATTGGTTACCAGAGCATATTATTATTTTTAAAGTTCTAGGCAATATTTCAAAACTATATAAGGAAGTATTTGCATTTTCCTTCCATAGTTTTCTGCCTGATTTCAAGAGTTAAATGAACAGTTTCAAATACCTTGTGTGTGATGCTTTTCCCCTCCATTAAAATGCTGAAGGGCTTTTTCTCCCCCCTCTTTAGGAGAAAATCTTTCCCCTGTAATTTACTTTGGCTTTCTCAAAAGTTGGGTGGGAAAGTCAATATAATTCAGGTGGAATCTAAAATGTTCTTGTTGTACAAGTGTGCACAGAAAGGAAGCCTATAATTTCTGAACATTCTTTTAGGAAGTTTGTATTCTCTGTTTTCCAGGGAGCCTTTACTTTCCAAGGGAGTATGATCGACATGCCATTACTGAAGCAAGCCCAGAACATTGTTACGCTTGCCACATCCATCAAGGAAAAATGATCTGTTAAATGAAGCTCTCATCAGGTGGGCTGAACATATACAGTGGGTTTCTTAAAGACAAACCATAATACTCAAGGCAACTTGTTAGTATGCCAGATTGGAACCTTTCTCCATTTACAGTTCATGGTAATCACAATTTTTTGTTGTTGTTATCTCACTGGCCAGTTGTTCCTCTAAAAATGAACTTTCTTCTTTTTGGTTCCAAGCTTATGATTTTATTGCTCATGAATGTGTTGCAAATATGCACTTACGATTTCACAGGGAGATAAAATCGTGGCGAGAGATGGGCTGAAGGGATGTTAGGTCTTTAATGAAACAGATCTTTTCCGAATACGTATGCTCCCTTCACATTTCTCACATTAGATGTTTCCCCTGTCGTTCATTTGTTCACTCAACACTGTAAATAATTTTCAGGCCAGTCTTAAAAAAAAAATAGTAACTACCCAAAGGGGTTGCGTTTAGCTCCTAGAAATCTGATAAAACAAGAGATGGCATAGAAAAGTTAAGTATCGTTTTTGTTCATACAGATACCTTGTAAAAATAAATCTTCAAAACCTTACTCTTAACCTCCACCTCCCCAAATGAAACACCCATACATATGGGCTCTAGGTAAGGACTATGAAAGCCTTCATCTTGGGTGAATGCTTTGGGTCAACAGTTACCAGCAATTAAAAAAAAAAAATGTGCAGAAACACAAGACCATCTATTCTCTCCCTTAATTTCCCCATTTAACTGTTTGCCATTGAGGCCATTCCCCCCCTGCAAATGTATGGCTGGAACAGGCCCCCTCAGCAATAAACTTGTAGCCTCTAAGAAGACACAATGGGGCAGATCTGGTGCATATGGTCCCCTGCGAGATTTGCATCACATTAGAGATGCTGCTGCAGGTCATATGGGTGGTGTGGTTAACGGGCTTAGTAAAGCTGTTTTGAAGAGGTTAACCCAGCTTGTAGTAAGGGTAAATAAACATAACAACCAGCCATTCTTCCCTATTCAGCATGTGCTCTTATATTGAAGGCTAAAGGGTATTGAAGCTGGGAAGGATCAACTTGTGTTTGCCAGAGGACGCCAATGAAATTTGAAACACCAACAATCAGAGATTTTGTTTCTGCTCCTCATTAAATCATGCGCTTTTGTGTTGAGACTCTGGACGACCGTTCTTTAAGAAATTAACAGAATGGGAAGTTTTAAACTCTACACCAACCTTTTCATGACCTACACAGCAGCAAAGCTGCTACTCTTAGACAAACACCGCGGGGAAGGCTGTTCTGTTTATTTAAATTTGTAAATAGAAAACAGTTTTTGATTTTCATTTTTCACCTCCTCCTACCCCCTTGTTGTTTATTTCCTCCGTGGCCCCTACTGTATGCCCCAACCAGGGGTCTTCTTTGCCCCTGCCTCTTCCAGTTCCTACAGGAAGTCCGAGAGAGAAGTAGAGTTGAAGGTTATATACAAGGAAGGGCACCGTGGAACCCAAGCAAAGCAAGAGAGGCCCACACACCATCTTGCATCACCCGCCCACCCAGTGCATTGCAGGAAGGGGATGATTCGGTTCTGACAGGCATGCAGAAGGAACCTGACCCAGGCAGGACAGTTCTGGGGAAACACATTCTTAAAACACCCAGCTAATAATCCCAAACTTGGGACCTGAGGAGAGAGCTCTTGAACTGAGTGAGATGGGATGTGTGTGCTAAGCTGGGGTTCTGACCTGCGATGGGCTGCGTGTCTCCTCTCCTTGGTGCACCCCTCCCCCCAGCCCCTCCTGGGAGCTTTGTTACCCTTCACCTTGGTCATCCTGTGCCGCCCCAGGGTTAGCTGGAAAGGAAGGGAGGCACAACCCCATCCTCACGTGGAGGAGCAGGAAGGAGGAAGGTGGCATCTCAGCCAAGGAGATGGGAGAGTGGGAGGTGGGAGATGACTGGCATGCAGCCAAACCAGGCTTCAGGCCTGCGGACAGAGGCAGTGGGCAGAGTGACCCCGGTGGCAGCACCCATCACCACCACCAGCGTTGCAGCTGTGCCGGCCTAGGCTGGTAGTCACGTGCGCACCGGGAGATCCGGGACCACCAGCCAGGTTCTGCCCCTCCCCTCAGAACACACAGACACAGGAGGACTGCTCAGAAGGCAGAAGGCAAGGGGAGACCTCCTCTCATCCTGACCTGTTGCACACACACACCTCCTCCTCCCGGTGTTAGAACTGCCTTAAACATAAGAGGGAAATAAAAGCCTTCCTTCAGACTTCCCTACAGGCAGCCCCCACTTCAACCCAATTGCCCTTCCCATCCTCCTGTGTTGGTGCAGATAACCAGTCCGGGCTTTGACAAGATGAAAGAGCAGACATTCTACTCTCCACCCCAGTTACACAGGCAACCCCCAAACCCTACAGGGGGGCCTCCTCAGGCGGGGGCTCAGAGAGGCAAGCCCTCCCTCTCAGGGGACCTCAGATGCCATGGTGAAGGCATTCGGACCTTGGGAAAAGCAGTCCCCTCAGCAAGGTCTAGACGCAGCTAGGACTCCCCACCCCCATCACCAGCAGCCCCGTGGGTTCCTAGGTCCCCCAACCATGTTGGATTGACTGGTCACCACACCCTTTACCTGACACCCAAATGTCGCATTTATCATCTCACTCATAATCCCGTGGTCTGATTATGGTAGGATGGTGAGACTAGGACCCACTTGCGCCAGAAGTCTGGACCAAGGTCCTGCTCTGAGCAGAAACCCTAAGGAGAGCCCCGGAAGAGGCTTTAGTCAGGGTCAGGGACCTTGCGGGGGTTCCTCCAGCTAGGAATGGACTACAAGAGGACCTTGCAACCATCTGATTAATTAAAAACCATACCTGTTTATGTTTTGTATAGCTCATCACAGGCTGCTTTGCCATATCACCCCCTTGTTATTAATTCTTGGGGGCTAAATTATGGATAACACTATTAAAACATTATCAGAACTAATGAGAAACAATTACTTAGAAAATGAGCCAGGACAAGATTGAGTTGAGAACATCAGTGGTGATCACCGTAGATTAGTTTAATAAATCATCAGGTGCAAGGCAGGGCTGACTGTATGTATGCAAAGCCCTGTCACGGGAAAATGAAATTGAGATTTTTTTTTGCATAATTTTTTCATTAATCTCAATAGGACCCGTGTGGTGTAGATTGTTTTATTCCCCTAATACCTTGCCCGAGGGAGGGGGGTGCCCAATAATGTCTTCATTGTTTTACTGAGGTCTTAATGACAATCTGTGACAACCTCATTTTAATGTATAGAGGATTATATCAGTACAATCATGTTTTATTGAAATGGTGAGGGAGACTCCGGTGGGGTCAGGCACTGTCTGTTAGCACAGGATGGGAATTTCCTCGGGAACCTGGGTTCAGTTCCCTTAAAATTTCCAAGTATAGATCCGCTGGCTGCCCTTAGGTCCTCTCCTCCGGGGACAGGCTGGGAAAAGCTTCCTCAAGAAGAATTCACCGCCTCCTATTTGAATGTGAAAGTAGCTGCTTGCATGGCATATTTTGCAGGGTAAATGGAACACACCATGTAGGATTTTTTTTTTCCTTTTCTAAAATATACCTGTTATTATTATCATTAACACATTAGCCCCTTAAGAGTTCTGCCCTAGTTCGGGAAAATGACCTTCACTGGAGACCTTAGATTTTCTAACGATGTCTTAAGAGGATAAAAAAGAATACATACTTTTTAACTTGAAGGATATTCTGGCCTTATGGTTTCCGTTAATCTTTAAAAGCTAAATGTCTTCCGTTTTTGTTTTTGTTTTGTTTTGTTTTTTACTTCTAGTACTTGGAAGGCAATTGATGGTACAAAACAGGTTATAAGATTATCAGCAGGATGTTGTGCATATTAATACCGGCGAAGGGCACCGAACCGGTCTGTCACCGCAGAGTTTACGCCCCAGGCTCCGGGACACTGTCCTCCCAGCCCAGAGACCCTCCCCCCGCGAGGTTTCCACATTGCAATTTAGGGGGAGAGTGGAGGAAAGTAATTAACAGAGCGCAACATTTCAATGTTAAAACTTCCATCTTCCTTTCCGCGCTTTATTTTAAATCGGGATAAGGGGTGGGGGGCGGGGGGAGGCGCTAACAGCACACAAAATGGGAAATAAATTACATTAAAATACCTTAACTTAGTACCTGAAATCTTGCGCGGTGGTACCGGGCAGCTTTTTGCTGCCCTGTGACGGGGGATGGTGGCTGTTGTGGGTGGTAGTTTGTTTACATTCCAGCAATTATGCGGTAGCATATTTCCTTCCGAATCGATAAGAATTGCTAAACGACAAAAAGAAAGTGGTGTGTACGAAAGGAACCGAAATCGTCGTTGGCGCCTTTTGTGGTCATTTGCTGCCGATCGGACCCCGTTCCAGCTAAGCAGACTGAAGCCTGCTGCATTTTTTTTATTCTAAAAATTTTTTTTCTTTTTTTACAAGTCTTGCAAAAGACCAGGGATTTGTCGCTCGCGCCCTTCTTTAATTTTTGTAAGTGAACGGCACGGTTTTAGTGTTTGCTTCTTCCGATGGGAAAGGCTCGGCGAGCCCGGGCAGCGCGCCCCGTCGGAAGGACTTGCGCCGGCAGGGCCGGGACACGCAGAGTCCGCGTCCCCCGCCGCCCGCGCTTCCCGAGGACGGAGGTCGGCGGGCGGCGCGCGAGGGCACCTGGACGCGGACACTGGCGGCCCCGGAGGCCCCTCGCGCGCCCTCGGGAGGCGCGCCGTCCCTTCCCCGCGGGGCGCAGCCTGGGCCAGGGGAGCCCAGTGGGCCGGGGCTGCGGGCCCCGCTCGTCCGCCCGCCCGCCGCGGGCTGCCCGGAGCCCGCGAGCCTGTCGCGCAGCCCCGCTGTAATGGTGGCAGATCAAAGGCTGCCCCGTGTCCCCGCGGAGCCCGGGACAATCCCGCGCCTTTGTGCGCTGTTGCTAGGAGCCGGAGAAACTAAGGGAAAGTGTCAGGAGCATGTTAATCAGACTCGTTACAGTGTAACAATAACGTCTCTCTCGGGTCTCCCAGGCCCCCAGCACCCCTGGCGCACCCCGCACGCAGGCCGGACACCTGCGCGGGGCCCTCGCGCCTGCCCTGGGGACCGGCCGGCCCCTGTGTCCCTCCAGCCCCGAAGTCCGCGGCTGAGCCGGGCGCGAGGACTAGTCCTAGGGGTCCTGCAAGCGCCTGGCACGTCTCCTGGGCCCGGATCCCCCTTGACCAGAGCCCCTCGCCCTTAGTCTGTCAGGCTCAAATGCGATCCAAGGCCAGAGGGACCTGCGGAGAAATCGGGTCCTCCTGCTTTTCAGTCATTGAGTCGAATTTCCCAGGTTTGATTCAAACACGGTATAGAATCAAAAGGAAAATGAGCATTACATTTAGGTTGCTTTTTGGTTGAATTTCTTCAAAAGACTCTAAAACCAACTTTGCTGATTTCCCTCTCAAACCCATAGAGGGTACTGTAAGCGATAATCCCAAATTTAACAAAACAAAACAAAAAAAAAAAACCTTTCCTGAAAGTACAGATTTCTCTGAACTTTTTTGAGAGAATCACTTCATTCGTTTATTCATTCAACAAACATCTGTTGAGCCTGACTGGGTGCCAAACAGCCAGCTAGTGTATGAAAGTCCTAGGACTGGTTCCGGATGCACTTTTCTTTCAAAATTAAAACGCTCTTGTGTGAAGTCAAAGGAAGAGCAAAGGCGTAAAAGAATGTCAAATGCCAAAACAGAAAGTGCCATTGACTACAGTAGTGATAGAAACAGAGGTGCGGATTAAGAATTTAAAACATCTGAAAAACTACACACCCTATGCTTGCAAAACCAGCCACTTTTTTCACCTGTTCCATCTCCTCCCCCTCTTTCAGTTTTTAGGAGCTCAGCCAGGCTGCGGTCCCGAAGCCTGGAGTCCTGCCTAACGTCTGAGGAGTGAAGTCACTTTGTAAACAGCCTGTCAGACTTGCTGAGGGAACACTCAATCTTGTCCCATTCTCCCCTTGCTGTCCGTGCCCAGGGAATTGGGAGGCTATGCTCAGGCTTAGGACAGAATCTGGCCAACTGGAGGTGCCTTCCTCTGGTATCTGCTCTTGTGCAGGAACCAAGGAAGTTCCCTTGGTTTAACTGCTGAACCCTAAGTCAAAGACAAAGCTTTCTATTTATCAGAAAGGGTAGAAAACTCACTCTCAAATCACCTGTGCCTATTGACCGAGGGGGAATCCTGTAACTATGTTAGACTTCTCCATTGGTCAAAATCAATTTCTCACACTGTGTGTGTAACATGTAAGCATATAGAAAACTGGTCCCAGAGATTAGTCTAAGCCCTGGAAGGAAATTTCAAGATTCCCTTCATTACATATTATAAGAGAGTTGATATACTGAAAACTCCATCTTGTGAAAAACAAGGGAGACCAAACATCAACTATATTGTGATGTTAAAATATCTAGCTAAAGGGGGAGAAATTCAGTGACAAGAAACTGGATTTTTTGGACTACATAATGCCACATAACTGGTTTGGCTGGGTTCTGTTTTGTTTTTAAACAATGAATAAATTGCCTTAGTTATTCAGACACAATGAAAGCATCAAGAGAAAAATGAACGTTCCATTTCAGATAGTTTTGTGGTGGAGAGTTTCTTCAGAAGACTATATACTCTAGGCATCTGGCTTAATTTTTTTTTTGTTGTTTTTGTTTGTTTGTTTGTTTTGTTTTTGTTAATGGGCTCTCTTGAGTTCCGTGGAAGGAAGAACATAAAAACCGACATGAATTTCTGGCTTAGATTCTCTGGAAAAACTGTGTTAATAACCTGAATTCCCAGATGCGGAGAAGAGCACATCCATTGCCTCAAGCGGATTTCTCGGGACTGGAATTCATGCAGCAACTTCCGGGGAGCTCTAGGATGCTTCTCCGGGTCTAGCTTGAGGGAGCTCCTGCCACCAGGAGCCCCACGGGCACTTCAACACCAGTGACACATCACGTGTGTCCAGGGGCCCTGGCCATGTGCGGCAGGATACCACTGGCTGCAGCTCCTGACTTTGCAAAGTCTTTGCCTAAGCTGCAACCCCTCCCACTCCCCCACACCCACCCAACTCCTCACCATTCTTCAAGACACACCCGGAAGGTCTGTGAACTCTCCCCAACTCCCCACACATAACTTGCTGACGTGTCCCCCACGCTGAGTCCTTCCAATGCATTGCATCAGATTTCTGCTGTAGTACTTATGCATGTGTGTCCCCCAGAGTGTGGATGCCCTGAATACTGGACATTCCATGCATCTCCACATCCCTCTCCTGCTCATCTGTCACCCCCAGCAAGAGTTCGATAAAAGTGTGTTTATTCGGATTATGGACTGTTTCCTCCCTCCAATGTTTAGGTTCAAATCCTGCCTTTCCGATCACCAGGCTGTATTACATTCAGACAAGTCATTTATTCTCTCTGAGCCATCAGTTTCTTCGACTATAATAATAGCAGCTAACTCAAAGAGCTGCTATGAGGAGGCTGTGAGCATAGAAATGCACCACCAAAGTCCCCCTTCCAGCGTCACTCATTCGGTGGGCCAGGGCTGGGGGGTCAGCAGACAGCCTCCAGCTGCCAGCTCCTCCTTCAACATCTGCCTCAGCTGCAGACTGCTGCCTTGCCCATGGTCTCAACCTTCTCAAGGCAGCCTGCATCCGGTGAATTTTATGTTGTGTATATATTAGCATGACTAAATAATCTTTAAAAATGAATGAATGTCAAGTAAATAAAAAAACAAACAAACATAGTACTTTTTAAAAAGCTCTAAAAAATAAAAATAAAAAATAAAAAATCTCTAGCATCATGCTTGATGCAAAGCAGGCGTTCAGGAAAGGTCAAATACTCTCCATCCCAGTGCTGAAACTGCGCTGTAGTCCAGGATGGAAGTCCCCCTGCAGCAAAACTGGCTGGAAAGTGAATTTCTATTAAGTGAATGCCGTTTTCTCAATTACATGTGTTGGTAGGTGAAGGATAGGTCCTCCCAGGAGAACCTACTGGTGGGACCAATCCCTGGACATTTCTGGGTATGGCGGCAACTCCAATAGCCACGTGCATTCCAGGGGAGCTTTGTGGCTGTTGTTGTTGTTCAGAATCTGCTAGTCCCATTCCTGAACTATGGAAATCTCTCACGACAGCGCTGTTCTGACTACAAATTCACGTTCTCATTCTGTCCAACCAACCTAATTTTGTAGAGGACCCTGAAGCTTGCTCAGGGGAGGATTATGCAGTACCGATTCCTGGCTGAAGAGGGCTCCATTCACATAGAAAAACTACAGTGTGAGTGTGCCTCTTGGAGTTGGGCAAATAATTGGCCCTTTTAGTGGACTTGCTCAAGGTCACACAGCTGGCAAAACTAGGACTACAACTAATGTCTCGAAATTAAACCACTAAACCACATGGCTGCACACCCAAGAAGTCCTCAGATTTCTGCTTTTACATTAAATTCCCCATTAAGGAAGCTGCAAGTTTTCTGAAACAATGAGGAAATAGCTGAAACCTCTTTTTCAATAACTGCCTCCTTCAGACGCAATGCCTGACCTGGCAAAGATCTTTGAACTCATCACAACTGGAACAGCTGGTCATCAAATGCAGTCAGGAAGCTCCACCACCAGGCAAACACTAGCTCGAAGTGGGCCTTCCTGGCTCATCTCCTAGACCGAATATTTGCATCACTGCCCACTGAGGACTGACTGGTCTAAGTGGCTGGAGAATGTCTGGAGTGGTGTAAAGAAAGGAGTCCCAGGGGCGCCTGGGTGGCTCAGTCGGTTGGGCGACTGACTTCGAATCAGGTCATGATCTCACAGTCCATGAGTTCGAGCCCCGCATCGGGCTCTGTGCTGACAGCTCAGAGCCTGGAGCCTGTTTCAGATTCTGTGTCTCCCTCTCTCTCTGACCTTCCCCCATTCATGCTTAGTCTCTCTCTGTCTCTAAAATGAATAAACGTTAAAAAATTAAAAAAAAAAAAAAAAGAAAAGAAAGAAAGGAGTCCCAGTGGAGGGATGAAGGAGCAGGGTGTAGACCTCAAGACTCACCAAGCTGTGTTAGCCTGGGTCCTCCCTTGGCTCTGGCCTCACTGCTTTGGCCCCTCCTCCATGGCCTTCATTCTGTCTCATCTTTCCTATCTAGTCTTTGTGTCCACTGTGGTTCTGCTTCCACTTCCCTCTTCCTTAGTTTTACCTTCCTTCCCCCGCTGGCAATTCCAAAAGCAAAATCAAGAAAATGAGGTAAAAAAAAAATTTTTTTTTTTCTAATTCTGTGTCCATATTTTGGAAGTAAATCTGGCGTCGTAAGTTGTGAGCTGCTTGCATGATGCTCCATAGTCCTTCATTTACTGTGAACTTGGCACAGGAAGTTTATTAGCCCATTTTACTGCAGAGAGCCCAAGTGCAGAGGACAGCTAATATTGTACTTTGGGAATCAAAGTAGAAATGCCAGTGAGGCTGCTAATTATTCAGTAAATTAAATATTGCTGCCAAAACTGCTATTCCTGATTTCCTGCATTTGATCGTGCTGTCTTACTGCAAAGGCAACATTCAGATTCTGTTTAAACGACAAAGATGAGGGTCCTGCAAATTGGTTACTGGTTCCTTATGTTTTAGTAGAAATTATGTGAGTGTGCGGCCTGAAATTCATGATACTTACAAGTAACGAAGTCCAAGGGTATAAAATTTGATTTCCATCCTGTTTTTAATCTTATTCCTTTGGTGGTGGAGGGGTGAAGGGGACATTATCGGAAAGGTAGCAATAAGTGATTATGATTATTTATAAAAACAGATATTTGCAAATTATGGTAAACATTCCATTTTAGATAACTAAGGATGTGACCCCCCCCCCCACCGAAATCATTTTTTACAACTCTGCTTTGTAAAAACCTTCTTAAAAAACAATTAGTCTTTGTGTTTGCCTAAGGAATTTTAAATTGTGAGATATATTTATGAGAATATTTAAGGTAAATATTTCCAAAATAAGAAGCAAATGAAGGGACCATGAATTTGTACACACTGCCTCTGAAAATGAGCACATTTTTAAAATGGTTTGTTCAAACGGGGCCATTGGCCTTTTTCCTTCCTTCTCAAAGAGCATATGTGTTAGATTAGTACTCAGAAAAGAGTGTGTTTTCATAACCTCCGGTGCTGCATTTATAAAAATCATGATGATTTTAGAACTGCACCTTCATTTTTTGAATTTTCAAAAACTTGTCCCTTTTTACTCTTTTATTTTCTTTCAACAAAACAAAGACCGAAGAACCCTTTAAGAAATTTTATACATTCCCACAGAGTCCCAGTTTGTTGACCTTCAGGCCACAGAGTAAAACCTTTCTTTTAAGTCAAGCATTCCCCATTGGGAAGCGCTCCAGCTTTTTCTTTTTATGAGGAATTTTAACTGCTGGACTTAATTTAATTATTGTATTTTGTACATACTCCCAGAAGCCCCAGGGCATGAGCTTTACTTTTTTCAAAACTTTCAAATGAATCTTTAGAAATGCACATCTCTGATGGTAATGTTACTTCTTTCACTTGTATTTCTAATCTAAATACCAAACTTGGATCTGTTTCTTGACTTATTCATGGAGAGGTTTCAGCTTGGCATTTCTTTGCCACAGATACACTTGTGAGATGACAAGCAAGGATGTGGTTATTTGAGCCCTTAGTGTGGGTGCCTAGGTTTTATAACAACAAAATAAAAACCATCTCCAGTTGAATTATGTTTTAAAACATAAGTATGTTTTTAAAATCTGATGGCTCTGGAAACATAGTCTCCAATAAGGACAGTTCCTACGTGGATATTGCCTTGACATCAGTAGCATGCTGGCCCCGTGGCTGCGGTCTGCCCCCATCTGCCTTTTAGTGTCTACGAGATCTCCCCCAACATCAGCTGCTCCTCCCTGATCCCAGCAGAGGTTCATGTGCGAACACACACTCATGCACAGGGACTTGTCAACTCAAGCTAACAGCAAAGATTCAATATCTTCATTTCTTCTCTACTTTATCCATAAACATTTCATTGGATCCCCCTTGATTTCCAAACCAAAAACTTCAACCACATCTTGACTCTCAAAGGTGGGAAAAAAAAAAAAAAAAAAAATATATATATATATATATATATATATATATATATACATACATATTTTGTAATTGCCTGAAAACTCATTTACGACTGTGTAAGTGTAGGACAAACATAAATTTTCCAGATTCATAAGATATGCCCAAAATACCTCATGGGGTTGGGGTTGGGTCAGTTATGAAGTAAGTTTCATTGTACGAATACTGAGATCTTTGAATTTGGAAAGATGTTTTGTTTTTATTTTTAAATGTTTATTTTTGAGAGAGAGGGAGAGAGAACGAGTAGGGGAGGGGCAGAGAGCGAGGGAGACAGGATCTGAAGTGGGCTCTATGCTGACAGGAGAAAGCCCGACGTGGGGCTCAAACTCACAAACCGTGAGATCATGACCTCAGCAGAAGTCAGACAGACGCTTAACTGACTGAGACACCCAGGTGCCCCTGGGTGCCCCTGGAAAGATGTTTTTTAAGCAGAATTCTCTGTGAAGTGAATCTGATTTTCTTATTGACTTTGATTGAAAATTTAAAATTATAGAAATCACAGCCTTTAGGTGCCAGAGAAGGACTTGAGAGATCCTCTAGGCCAATTGTTCTCAGCCTGGCTGCACATTAGAATTACCTGGTAGGTTTTTAATAAATACCTATGTCTGGCCCCCACCGAGACTCATTAAATCAGACTGTAGTCTGACCTGTCATTTTGCAGATTAAAAAGAAAAATAGCCAAGCAAAACCCTGAAAGATTAACTGTGGCTTTTACATTAAGGGTCTAAGTCTAATTATGCCGTAACATAGTTTGGGAACTCCTAGCCAGGCTAAACTTCAGAAGCAAATTTACTTATAAGTAAATAACAAGTAAGTTTCCATAATTCTGTTTGGGGCCACATTAATTATAAAATAGTTGACTGATTCCTCCCATGTGACATACTTTCTAACATTATACACATTCACATCCCTGGCTGATTCACAGGAGAGGTTGGTATAATCATAGTCTTAAAATGTCTTACACTTAATTTTTAAAATAAGGTACATTTACGTGGATGGCTGCCCTCCTGTACATTTTACTTAAAAGTTTGTCCTCTTCATACAGGGGTGCCTGGCTGGCTGGCTCAGTTTGGTTAGGTGTAAATCTCTTGATTTCAGCCTGGGCATTATCCCAGGATTTGTGGGATCGAGCCCCGAGTGGGGCTTTCCCTTGACACCACAGACCCTGCTTGGGAGTCTCTCTCTCTACCCCTCCCCGGCTTGCACAAGTGTGTTCACTCTCTCTCTCAAAATAAATAAATAAACATTTAAAAAAAAGTTTGAGGGGTGCGTAGGTGGCTTAGTCGGTTAAGCATCTGACTCTTGGTTTGGGCTCAGGTCATGATCTCACAGTTTGTGAATTCAAGCCTCTGTGCTGACCGTGAGGAGCCTGCTTGGGATTCTGCTCACTCTCTCTCTGACCCTCCCCCTGCTCTCATTCACTCTTTCAAATAAAAATAAACTTTAAATAAATAAATAATTTTTTAAAAGTTTGACTTCACCATTGGCAGCGTCATACTTCATGACTAATATTCTGCAATTTTTTTTTGACATTTAAAACTTACAGGCAAAAAGCAGTATTTGTCTGTGTCATCTGAAGACCTCAAACACCTAAATTTTACATTGTGCAGTTTTTATAGAAATGGGGTCAGGGATGTCAAGTAATAGCTCATCTGAGTGAGTCCCACAGCCCCCCTGGAAAGGCAGGAGTGAGCTTAGCTGTCACCCCTGATACCCCAAGAGAGCAGAAGAGACCATGCTGAGCAAGGGCTCCTTACAGGGAGAAGCCTCAGCTGGCCGGAGGGCTCCACAGGCCTGTGAGCCATCTTTGTAAACACTTGTCCTCACCCAGCCTCCCCCAGGAACATCACCTCCCTCACCTTCCTCACTTCCCTAACCTGCCTCTTTTCCCACTTTTCCCGTGAGGGATGGCATCAGGATTGGCAAGCTCACAGGTCACAAAGGGAAGAAGTCCTGGTCCTCTTCACAGGCAAGGACCTCCTGGGACAGATCCAAGAGGCTTTGATCTCAGTTCTTTGCCTTGGGCTAAAAGACCTCTGGTTGGCCACTCCTCTAGGATCCTAATAAGGCCAGGACCTGGGATCACAGATGCAAACCTTTTTTTTTTTTTTTTTTTTTTAACCAAAGGGAGTGCTGACAGTGATTCAGGCTATAGAGTCGCTAGAGAGGGTAGGTTTGCGTATGGTAGACAGAAATAGAACAGTTCATTGATTCACTCCTCCAGCAGGCATTTATTGAGCTTCTATTACGTGCCTGTGGTGATGTCACTGTGTTCATGAAGGCTAAGAGGGTAATCCTAGAGTTGGCCCTAAGTCCTCTGTGGTCCGGGAGTTCTGTCAGGAGTGAAAGCAGGGTGGGCAGTTGAGACCTTTCTTATTCTGGTTCCTTCCACCCCCATTCTGTTCTAATTACTCTTTATTATCCCTTATAACAAACCCACAGATGAAGCAAGAACCTAGCTCCAGATCTGAGACAAAAAAAAAAAAAAAAAAAGAAAAGAAAAAGAAAATAGGAAGAGACAGGAAGAAACTTACAAATACCTTACAAATACAGGTAAATTCTCACACAGCCGAGAAAACGAATGTTAAAAAAAAGTTTAAAAATTTTTCATGGCAAGGAAGAACTGCTGAAAACAATATGTTTTTGCCTATCAGTCAATCAATCATTTTCTGTTCAGGTAACCTCCGGGGCCAGCACCCCCATGGCCAGTGTCTGTGTGACCAGATGCAGTCCTCTTGGAAAATATTGGGCAGCATGTCCCAACAAACTTATCGTCACTTTCTTGCAGCCTTTTAATCTAGATCTGGGAATTTATCCTCAGGAAATTTTGTGATCCTAAATGTAGAAAAAGCCTCATTCACAAAGACTACTTAATTCGTGGTGGTATTATTTAGATTATTGAGGTGTGCTTAAGTAAATGATGGGACATTTATTTGATGGAATCTTAGGCAGCCCCAAAAGCTGGTGTTTCTAAGGAAAATAAGAAAGTGCTTTTAATATAAAGTTAAGTTCAAAAACAGATACCAAGCTTCATATGCAGAGCCTGGAAATGGATGGCATGGTTCTACTGCTTATTATCTACTGCTGGTACTCACCTCCCTATGCCTCAGTTTTAATTCCTGTGAAATGGGAGTAAAAATAGTAGCTACCTCATAATTTGACAGGAAGCTTAAATGAGATAAGACATACAAAGAACAGTACCCAACACAGAGTAAGCCCTCAACAGATGTTAGCTGCTATTACTATTACAGTGTGATTCCAACTATATTAAAAAGCAATCAGAAGTAAGTACAGCAAAATGTTAGCAATTACTGTGCTTAAATGATGAGATTCTTCGTTTTACATTTTTATATTTTCAAATTTTTCATTAAATACATATCAAATTTTGGGGGAACCTGGCTGCCTCAGTCAGTGGAGCATGCAACTCTTGATCTCGGGGTTGTGAGTTCGGGCCCCACATCAGGTGGAGAGATTACTTAAAAATAAAATCTTACGGGCACTTGGGTGGCTCCGTCGGTAAAGCATCCGACTCTTGATTTTGGGCTGGGTCATGATATCACGGTTCATGAGATCGAGTCTCGCTGTCAGAGCAGAGCCTGCTTGGGATTTTCTCTCCCTCTTTCTCTGTTCCTCCCCTACTCACGCGTGCATGTGTGTGTGTGTGTGTGTGTGTGTGTGTGCATGCACACGCACGGACTGGCTCTCATAAATAAAACATTAAAAAGTATGTGAAATAAAATCTTAAAAATAAATACATATCGATTTTTTAAAAACTAAGTTTGGAGCTAATTACAAATAAGTCTATTGAAACACTGCTTTCGACCATTATATGGTCACACCCAGAAGACCCTGAAAAGAGAGGCCCCAGCAAGTAGTTTCCATATCATCTGAAACATCCTGCTGCCAAGACTGGCATGGGCTTCCAGGGGGACAGTGGGCTCAGCTGTATTCGGGAGTGGAAAGCACCCAGGATTTGCAAGAAATCTGGCCCCCACTCCCTGTGGGTTCTTGGGAAGACCCTTTTCCTTCTCTATAAGGAAGGATCTCTGATGCACTTAATAGCCTCAGAGAATGGGAAAAGCAGTTTGAGGGAATTTTTGAGATACTGCCTTGGGGGTAGAAGAAGGGACTCTGGAAACTGTAACGGTCCACGCCAGCTCTCCTTCCAGGGTGGAGCCCAACTGCACTGTTTCCACACCTTGACCTGGTGTGAAGGGCGGTTTAGGTGGCTCCCTGACCATTTGTGGAATCATTCCTGCTTCCAGGCAGCACGCTACAGGCCGGCCTTCAAAGAAATACCAGAAGCCAAGTATCCTGTCTGTCATCACTTAATAATGCTTGAAGCTTTTCCTATAACAAAAGGGGCAGAAACAACCCTACCTCGCATCGTGGGAGCCCGATAATTCTTCCACCAGCTCTACCTACACCAGAAGAGCTTTCTCTTAACTGTAAGTATTAGATCTGACTAATCGGGACGACCACTGCCTTTGGTAAGTAAAATCGGAATAAAGTGACTGTTTGCAACTTTACTTGGTCACACACGACAATAAGGAGGGACTCGATAGGTTGCAATGATATGTAACTTCCTGTTGTTTTTGGTAAAATAGACAAATGTTCCCATTTCAAGAAAGTCAACATCATTTTTGTACACATTCTCTTGCGAGGTAGGAATCAAACCACAGAGACAGAAGGGCTGTCTACTTGTTCGTTCCTGGCATCCAGCATGGTGCTTGCCCTTAATACATTTTTGTTGAGTGAATCAATGAATCAGTTAATGAAGTAGGAAACAAAGGAAAGATGATCTCCTCTCTATTGTGTTAGATGCTGGGGATATGAAGATATGTAACCCGGGTCCCTCCCCTGGGCAGCTCACCCTGGTGGTGGAGCCAGACCCACAAATAGAGAAAGACTCAAACACGATGTGACTGATTCCTACAGTCATCTTACTGATTGTCCGTACTCATGTCTTAGTTCCTCCTGAAGTTCCTCCTGTTTCAGGTGCTTATGCTCAGTAACACATAATCCCTTACTTTACAACTTCCCAATCTAGTCTGGAAAACCAGCATGAAGCACAGAAAACACGATACCACATGGAAAGCAAAACAGAAATATGTACACTGCAGAGAGGCAACACCCTGTAATTTAATCACATAGACTCTGGCATTGGACTGCTTGAATTCACAAAGCTGTGTGACCTTGGACAAGATGCTTAGCCTCTCTGGGCTTTAATCATTCCATTTGTAAAATGAGGATAATACGGAGACCTATCTTATAGACCTTTGATAAAGAATAATTGAGTTAATATCTGTAAAACACTTAGGAAAGTGCCACGCTCATACTTTGTACCATCATAAACATATGCGAAATAAATCTTTCCTGTCTTCTTTGAATTCGACTCTCATTAAGAACTCTCTGACTTTCTCTGTGCATGCCTGAATATTCTCCCCAGATAAGATGCATGACCAAATGCAACTCCAAAGCTATGGGCTCAGGTTAATAGGGAAGGAGAGGTGAGATTCCTATCTGTGTATGGAAAATAATGAGCATTTGACAGAATGAAAAAAATCCTCAAAGCCAGGGTACCTAAACCAGGATTGCAAATCCATTCTAAACAACCACTACTCCCTCCTCCCTGGTCGAGGGAGGACAGACCTTGCTAATCAACCTCAGTATCCTTTCCCACTGAGTCTAGATTCAGGCTCTACATTATTTTCCAAACAGGGCCCCAGGCATTGACTACTAACCAGGGCCTATTGTATCTCTGGCCTAAAACTTATCTTAAGGTTAGCCTCGGGGTTAGTTTCCCCCTGGGAACACAGGAGAGCCTTCCCTTCCAGGCACCCTGCTGCGGAGCCACAGTGGAACTGCCTGCTCCCAGGACTGAAGGCCAGCTCCTGAAATGCCCTGCCAGACCCCACTCCTGAGAGAACACTAATGGAGCTGGTCCTACTCTGCCCTCCCTTGTGTGTCCACAGCCCTCTGTGACCTCAGCTAAGCAAGTTACTTAACTTCTCTGAGTCTCAGAATCTGATTCTTCCTGGGAAAATGGGATCTCTCTCTCTCTCTCTGCTGGAGTAACAGAGCAGCCTCCCAGTAAATGGCACATGCCACATTGCTAAGCCCAGCTCTGTCTTCCCACCAGCCCGTCACAGTGCCTTCATGACTTCATCCCCAGGTCCCAGCATAATATAAAACAGGGCTGGGATGCTCCTGTTGAGGCCACTGTTACCTCCCCCTCCCCCTAACACAAGACTGTCTGTGAACTCAAGGTCACATAGGCTCCAACACTGGGGAAGAGGTGAAGACCAGTTTGGGGGATGGACAGTGAAGGGATTCCCCAAGGTGCATGCAAGGACTCCATCACAGACCCTATTAGGAAACAATGGAGGGGGCACTTTGCTCCCATAAGCGGAGAGGTGTCTTCTCCTGGCGGGGACCAGGGGTGAGACCAGGTGGATGACATCCCACCTGTCCACCTTCTCCAGCTCCTCTTAATGAGGGGCTGACTTACCTAAGACTTTCCATTTCTGGAGCCACTCTCATTACCTCCTTCCACTGGACCTTGGTATGGAAGACTCAATTACCGCTTCCTGTCCCTTCCTCAAATGGGAGGGTTGTGCCCTGTAAAGCTTAGCCATGGCCTTCTCCCTCTGCCTGCCTCACCCCTCCGCCTCCTCTCTCTGACTCTTTGCCTGCTCTTACCAAGTATGTGAGTGATATCCCCCCACCCTCACAGAGAGGAGCAGGTCCTGCTGTCCTTCTAGAGAAAGCAGCCTGGCACCCTTTAGCCCCCGCTTCTGCTCAAGAACAGCAAATTAGTCAAGGGCTGGCATTTCTGGGTCATCTGCGGGACAGCGTGTGACCTTCCTCTCCTCCCTGTGTCCACTACTTCCTGGGCCAGGCCTGCGATTCAACTCCTCCAAATCCAGGGCCCTGCATGTAAAGGCCCTGTCAACATTATAGACTTCTCTTCTGAGAGTTTTACAAGTTAACTGGGAAAATGAAATGAGCCCGGGCGGAAAGTTGCCTTACAAGGGAGCAAATCTGGGCAGAGAGCGGACCGGGCGGTAGCAGTCTCACAGAGTCCGCGTTGAACCATCAGCCAATTTAATGTCTGCATTAAAAACGGATTTGTGTGGAATGTAGTGCTTCTTTTAATTGCTCCAAATAAATATCCTGGGTAATTTTAAGAAAGACTGCCGCAGTAGCTTCCTGAGCAGCAGCACGAGCCATATATTACCAGCAAGTGCTTTGGGGCATTGTTTGCTGAGAAAGGCGTTACATAAATTGAAACTCCTTTTGCTCAGAGCCAGTCCCGAAAGTTCATGCAGTGAGAAACATTTCTCACCGTGCACAAACTGTGAATTGTATATAAAATTAAATTTTCTGATTAAAATCTGCATTGTTGGACCTCCCGCTGACTGCCACCATTTTGCTGAAATAAGATACTATTTGTGGTAATGGCAGCGCGGGAAACCTGTTATCATTGATTGTAAACTGGCCTCACTCCTACGGCTTAAAAAATCTGGAGAGCTTTATTGTGCAAACATTGCATTTTCCGTACAAATATTACCGAGCAAAGCTTTACCACCGATTCATCAGCTGGGGTGCACGCAGATTACAATCCGACCCATCAGCCCTAAATCTGCTGCACACCCAAGGCTGCAGGTAGGGTTCTGCGAGGTGCAGGATGCTGGCAGGAAAACGAGACAAGCATACACAACCATCTGCTGTTTTTTAATTTAAAAAATATTTTGCTTCACAAGGGCATTATTACTTGAGAGACTAAGGAAGATAAAAGGAAAAGCTGAGGCCTCAGAAGAGTTCAGATTCAACAGCCTGCCCCACCCCCAACCCGTGCCCCAGGGAGCCGCCTAGCACCGCCCCATCCCCTCTCCCCAGACTGCCAACCTCCAAGCCCCCCCACCCCTGGGTCTGAGAATCAGCCTTAGGAAAGTCAGCTACGACTCCTCCCAGCAATGTTGACGGAAGACTCAAAGCTAACAACTCCGTCTGACAAATGCAGAATCTGAAACCAAAACAATGGAGATAATTTTTTTTCCTAAGAAAATCTGTGTTCAGAATTAGAACCCCAAAGGCTGCCTTTCCATCTTACATTTTCCCCCAGCTTTCGCTTTACAAGTGAACGCTCGCTCTCCAAAAGTCAACATCAGCCAGGCACACATAAATATTTTTTACTGCCTCTTAACCATTAGAATAGATTGTCCCTCTCTTTCATGCGTAAATCACTTTGTTGCTTGGGTGATACAAAATCGCTCTGACTTACAAAGAAAGATGGGGAGGGTGGGGGTGGGGGTGGAGAAAGGTTTCACAAAATGATTGCTCCATAGCGGCCTATCTCCTATTTTGACAAATAAAATGAGCCCAAACAAACCAACTTCTTAAGGAACAACCTAGTCTGAATGTAATAAAGCATCTTTTTCTAGAAGAGCGCACTAAGGTTACAGGCAAAGCCAGTGCTGGACGAATAAACTAAGCCACGATGTGCTCTGAGGGAGCAAATGCGAGGCAAGTGGTTTGAGGTGGATGGGTGCTCAAAGACCTGAAGTTCAAAAGCACATAATTCCTGGAAGGCACCTGTGTAAAGTGGGTAGGATCACACACACACACACACACACACACACACACACACACACACACACCACACCACACCACATCACATCACATCACATCACATCACAGTGTCCTTTTGCACTTTCTTTGCCCTAAAAGCCAATCCCAGGTATTCATATGCATTAACTAAGCATTCTCACCTGTGGGAAAGATATGTGGGGGTAGAAACAGGAAGTTCCCAGTGGGGTACCCGGCTCAATCCCCTGTGTATTGCCTTGCCTATAGAATTTGGGGAAATCACTATGCCGATTTGTGTTTCAATTGCATAATGACTAAATAAAATAATTTACACATTTATGAATTAGCTATTTTTGAAAATTATTCCACTGGTTTTCTTTTCTAGATTTCTCTTGTGATTTCCAGTCTTTCATAGTTTCTAAAACTCTTAACTAGCCTGAACCTGAGTTTCTTACTTGGATGTAGCTGGGGAGAGGGGGCGTAAGTAATCTGTTTTCCCTTTTTCTATTATTACCACCCATACACGTGCCTTCTGTTTGAAAACCAATAATAAAATCAGTCGCAATATTACATTCATTCATTTCGATAATGTCTTGAATTTACCAGGTGCTAGGATCTAGATTTTTTTTTTTTATGTTTATTTATTTTGAGAGAAAGAGAGCAAGACAGAGCTCTAGCAGAGGAGGGTACAGAGAGGGAGACAGAATCTGAAGCAGGCTCCAGGCTCTGAGCTGTCATCCCAGAGCTGGACATGGGGCTCGAACTAGCACTTAGGAGCCGTGAGATCCTGACTTGAGCTGAAGTCAGACACTCAACCGACAGAGCCACCCAGACGCCCCTAGGATCTAGATTTTTAATCCTCTTTCACTCAAGAGTTCTGCCAGCCTGAGGAATACATCAGAAGTCCCAACTTTACTGTCTTTTGAACTAAGATTTGAAGAAATCAAGAGAATCTACAATAAGAACTTGCACCTGATAGAGCCTTCTTCTCCCAACTTTACTTTTCTCCTTTGCCCTACCTCCTGCCTCTTTCCCGTTAACCAGACATCCTTGGTGTTCTCCTTTCCCCCACAGGGCTCTCTGCCCAAAGGGTTCCTTTCCATGGCTCTGTTATCTCCTCTAGTCTTGACCAAAGATGGAATACTTGACCTCCCCATGCCTCTGCCCAAACTTTGCCCACATTTTTGCTCTAGGATTCCATTGATTCTTTTTCTTTTCTTTTCTTTTCTTTTTTAGATTTTATTTTTGAGTAATATCTACACCCAATGTGGGGCTCAAACTCACAACCCCAAGATCAAGAGTTGCATGCTCTACCACTGAGCCAACCAGGCGCCCCCCTCATTAATTCTTTAAAGTCATTAATTGTTTGTTTCTGTAAAAACAAAAGTCATTAATAATATTCCACTGACTTTCCACAGTTTGCAGCAAGAAGACATAATGCCTGCCCCTATACAGGACACCAAAAATCAGTGACAGGACAGACATCCAGAAATGACTCAAGATTAAATAGGTTGGACGAGCCAACCATACTCTGTTCACGTGCTCTGGCAAGCACAGCCAAAGAGTGGACAAAGCTTGGTAATATGGCAAGAGGGGAAGGGCTGGGGTGAGGAGGAGCTCTAGGGGCCAGTGGTACTGCCACTACCCTTCTCCCCAAAAGACCCTCAAGCCCAGGCATATACTAAAGGGCTAGACAGTGAAGCCCTGCCTGCCTTGGGGATTACTGGTAGAATCCCTAAAAGGAATAGAAATCTAGGGTCGGTCTCCATCTCAAAGAAGAGGTGGGTCAGGATAGGTATCTGCAATTCTGAAGGTTGGCCACCACCCGGTTCTCTTCCCCATTGGTTCCCCAAAGAGGAAAGGCCAAGTCCCATCCTTCCATGAACCTACTCTTCCTCATCACAGATCACAGAGACACCAGATTTATTCAATGAATAACCATGGTGGTATCATTCTCCTTCTCAGCCAAGGGGGAATTGAAATCCCATCATCCACCAGTGAGAAGAAGACCCAGGGGGAATGGATGCCATACTCATCTCCCATCTTCTCTCTCCATTTCCCTCCCTCTCCATGTCTCCATCTTTCTCCAGGTATGGAGTGTCTTCTTTTTATCTTCTGTCTACCTCTTATCCCCTTCCCGAGTTCTAGCTCTTTCTTTTGGGTTGGCTGACACCAGAGGGCAACATAATCTCACCTACTTGTCACTTTTTCATTTCACCAGTAGAGGGAAGAGTTTGAGAGCACCTACAGGAAGTAGGAAGTATGTGGAAATTATTTTGAAATATGGAATTAGCTAGCGCACTAGGACAGCTCTCTCAAAGGCATCTCGTGCCAAGGCATTCTGTTCCTGTTGGTAAATAATCTGTTATAAAACTGTTTAAATGCATATTAACTCACCAGAGCACGACACTGGCAAAATTTCCCTCCAGGCTGTATTTTGCAAAGAGACAACTTTCAAGTGATGTGAGACCTGAGAGTAAACTAGCAGAAGTCATACATTATTCAAGGTAACACTGCCGCTCTATCCCTTACTCACCATTTAGTCTTTTGAGATCTGGCTTTTTTGTTTCAGACATAATTAGTAAGGCATTTAGCCCCAAATGTCTTGTTTTGAGTCCCCATCATCTCCCCACTCTAGGTGCTTTGAGGGTGCATATGGGCTTATTTGGGCAAGGACTGCTGAGTCCGTCAGAAAAACTGATTATGAACCAAGCAGTAGAGCCCTAGGGCCAAGGGCCCAAGCAGGCTCCAACAAGCTTGGAAGTCCGTGGAAGGGCTTTGCCACACCCTCCTGGTTCCACCACACATATTGAGGAATTAGAGAATGTTCCCTTTGAAAAATGTTGGGAAGGAAGAGATTCAGAAACTAAACTGTACCAGTGAACTGACCATTTACCAAATAGTCATCCTGACCAAGTTAACATCAATGCCTTTAAAAAATAGGCAACGTGGAGCTCAGCAATCTGCTCAGCCGCTGTGGTGCGCTTGGTTGTTTGGATCTAATTACCTGGATCTTTTCTGCTTGGTGTCCCCAGCCTTTGAACCATTTCCAAAGCCAGAGCTTTATAGAAAGGGCCATGGAAAACCCCAAGAGTGTGATTCTATCATTCTTTAGGTGGACTTTTGATCCGAGTTGCTGAATTTATCCTTTGCCTTCATTTCTTCAGCAACACTCTTTCTCTGATCAATTATCTAAAGCAAGAGTTCTCGTTCTGAGGTCCCGAAGTGGACTTGAGTGATTTTATGAGTCTCTGGAAATTATGGGCAAAATTCTGTGTGTATGTACAATTGTGGTGTTTCTGGGGAGAGGAAATATAACTTGAATCAGATTCTCAGAGGGCTCTATGACCTCCATCTTGTCACTCTGTATATTCATGATGTTCACTAGATTAGGGTTTCCCCAGTCAACATGCATGGATAGGGTGTGCCTGGGTCTCCGATCCCCTCAGCCCTCTGGTGGCTGGACAGGGCCAGGAATGGTTGGAACTTCTAAGCTGGTCATCTCCTGCCAAGAGCTTCCCAGTCACTGTAAAAACATTATTTTCTCGGTGTGCCACAGTGTATAACAAGTTGGGAAGCACTGTATAAACTCTTCAATGTTTTGCTTTCTTTTGTTTTTTTAAGTAAGCTCCACGCCTAATGGGGGACTTGAACTCATGACCCCAAGATCAAGAGTCACATGCTCCACTGACTGAGCCAGCCAGACACCCCTAAATTCTTCACTTTTATCCCATTCTCCATCTTTGCTCTCTACATCTCTTTCCTCATCTCCATGGCCTTAAATTTCCAGAAAGAAGTGTGGCATTGATTTGGCCATCTGTGGTACAATCTGCACTTCAAGTACTCTGACAGGAAAGAAAGTGGTGTTGTAGTCGCCCCTTCCAGAAATGCTCCCTGGCTCCCACATCTGGGAATCTGCCTTGCCAGCCACATGGTAGTAAGTGAGACCAGCTCATATCCCCATTTTCCGGGAGATTCCCTTTGCTGATTCCCTGCATCTGCCCCTTTCCGGTAGTAGCTCTCTCTTGTCCAGAAGAAGCATCTAGAAGAAGCTCTATGCCAGATAAATGGCTTCCAGCTTCATTTCAAGTACCCCTCCAAAGTGCTTTCATGCAGACATTCTTTCTTGCATTAAAATCTTACACAGAATCCATGGAGAACCAAATTCAAACTCAGACATAACAAACCGGAGGCAAATTCTCTTGACTCCTGGCTAACACAGAGCACCCTAAAAACAGTTACCTTCAAAGCCCTCCCCTGCTCCAACCCCAAAACACACAAAAGTCCTCATAGCCCATGACCAGATGGGTCATCTGAGATCAATCTCATTACTTAATGCTCAGATCACATCATTTTCCTAGCAACAACTTCATAATTTTGGTAAACTAAGAAGTATTCCATCCACTTAGTTCATTTATTTACTTATTTTTAATGATCTCTACACCCAACGTGAGACTCAAACCCACGACCCCAAGATCAAGAGTTGCATGCTCCCCTGACTGAGCCAGCCAGGTGCCCCAGTGTGCCATCCGTTTAGAGTTAATATATGATTCAGATTTTTATATGAATGACTGCAACAAAATGTCGACAACTGTGCTTCAACTATCCATTTCAAAGTCTTGATCACCTAATTCTTAAATATTCTTCCAGCCCACACCATATTTCTGTTAGAGAATAAAACTATTTTTCTCCACTTTACTAGTTCTCCGAGCTGACAGCCCAAGATGTCGACCACAGTTCTAACATCTTCACAACTTTCTTTCTTCATCCTTCCCTGAACCAGCTGATCCTAGGCACATTCCTGACCCATAACTTTCCAGTCAATAGACCATTTTAGAAATACTTTACTTCTGAGGGAAGGAAATTTCTGCTAAGCCATAAAGAACAAGAAGTACATGTTTCTTAAATATATAACTACAGTGCTACCAATTGGGTTTGGCATAAAATAAGGAATGTGAGGTCAAGAATATAGGTATTGTCTCCTTTCAGGGTGGCACTGAGAGTCTGCTAAACCTGTCACTGTCACAAAGCCCCCATCCAGCTCTACAGATTTCACTTTGCTATCCAAGAAAAAACACAGACACACAAAGAAGTCTTTTCTTAACACCTACCACTATTAACTCTAAAATAACAAATTAATTCATCTTAGACTATTTCCAGCTGTAGTTAGAAAGGTCCCCCATCTGGGTGCTCCTAAAAAGCATGACTGTCAGCATCACAGGGCATTGTTGAAGAATATTTATATGAGATGAGCTACTTCCTTCTTAATGAAACTGACAACCAAGCTGAATTCAGGATCACTTTACTTGAAGGGTATAATCTCTGGCAAATCCTTTAAGAAAGCCAACGTATCACTTTTCTGTGTATTTTAGAAATGGGATATATTTGAAAAAATGCCTGGAAACCACTAGCAGTCATCTTAAAACCTACTTTTCAAGCCAACATCTGGAGTTAACAAAAAACTATGTGATGGGATCCCCAAAATATAGAAAACACTAGTTTTCTTTTTAGGATAAAATTATGTAGACTTGCAAGTTGCAAAAAAATATTAAATCTTGTTTTTATTTTAATTTTTTAAGTTCATTTATTTATTTTGAGAGAGAGAGGGAAAGAGAATCCTAAGCAGGTTTTGGACTGACAGCACAAAGCCCAACGTGTGGCTCAAACTCACCACCGACACGATTATGATCTGAGCTGAAATCAAAAGTTAGACACTTAACCAACTGAGCCACCCAGGTGCCCCTAAATCTTGTTTTAAAAATGTTTGCTGAGTTGACAGAAAATGAAATGCTACACTCCTATCTGCAGCCATTATAACAGAGGATTTACTGGTTATTATTCACTAACTTGAAGTGTGCTCCAGCCTTCGAAGGGAGAAATGAATACAGTTGGGAGTGGGGACATACTGCAGGCATTTTCAGGGTGATTATAAATAAATGAAACATTAGGCACATCTCAAATTCAGCCTCTTACTCAAACCATATACAATGTAGATAGATCATGCTGATTTAACTTGATAGGGATATCCCGATATCCCAAGGACCTAAATTTGTGCTCAAGGTGCTCAAAGACTTCAGAATTTGCATGATACTGACGATGAACAGTATTCCTTATTTTGTCAATAGGAGCCACTTGAACTTCATTCATGGTGATGTTTGTTTCCATTTTCTCTTCCTCTTAGTCACTAAAGATGGAATGGCAGTGAAACTTTCCTTTTGTATTTTTTCACATATTCAAAGGTTCAAAGTATGTTTTACTATCTTTTCATTTTCCTTTTGACCAATCTAAAAACTAAAGCTGCTTTCATATTTACTTCTTTTTTTTTTTAAGATTTTATTTTTTAAGGGATCTCTGTACCCAGCGTGGGTCTCAAACTCACTACCCTGAGATCAAGAGTCACGAGCTCTACTGACTGAGCCAGCCAGGCATCCCTCATATATACTTCTGTTTGGCCATCTCTAAGTAAATGCACGCTTTCCACTTGATGCTAACCTAATATGTTTATCAACACAGGGTTTTGTTTTTGTTTTTTTTTTTTTGGAATAATTTTTTTTTTAATTTTTTTTTTCAATGTTTATTTATTTTTGGGACAGAGAGAGACAGAGCATGAACGGGGGAGGGGCAGAAAGAGAGGGAGACACAGAATGGGAAACAGGCTCCAGGCTCTGAGCCATCAGCCCAGAGCCCGACGCGGGGCTCGAACTCACGGACCGCGAGATCGTGACCTGGCTGAAGTCGGACGCTTAACTGACTGCGCCACCCAGGTGCCCCGGGATTAATTTTTTTTTTAATGTTTATTTATTTTACGGAGACAGAGAGACAGAGTGGGGGAGGTGCAAAGAGAGAGGGAGACACAGAATCCGAAGCAGGCTCCAGGCTCTGACCTGTCAGCACAGAGCCCAACAGGGGCTCGAACCCACGAACCATGGGATCATGACCTGGGCCAAAGTCGGACGCTCAACCAATTGAGCCACCCAGGCGCCCCTTGACACAGGGTTTTCTTTAAGAAACAAAAAAGAAGTAAATATGAAAGCAGCTTTAGTTTTTAGATTGATCAAAAGGAAAATGAAAAGATAGTAAAACATACTTTGAACCCTTGAATACATGAAAAAATACAAAAGGAAAGCCTCAAGAACATCAATTTGCAAATCCCCAACAGTCTCATAGGGAAGAAGCGATAGGGAAACACGTAATGTAACAGCTATAGCATGAGATCCAGCAATAATGAAGGTCTGCCTGTAACCCTGGCTGATGGCCTTTCATTTTCTGATATGTCCTCTCTCTTAAAATATAAATGCACAGTAAGAAAAATATGTAGAGAAACAATTCCATGTGTGTAATAGCACAGGGTGTTCTGGATGCTGGCATCTCGCAACCGCCAGTTATGTCATGCTGTACCAGTGTTGAGTGAGCTGTGTCACTTCCTCTTTGAAGCCTCCCTGACACACACACCCCAAACTCCCCCCTCATACCCCCAATGGACCCTGTACGACCTTCATCATAGCAGCCATCACACTGAACCTGTCTACATCCATTGGCTTTTATATTCATGTCCCTGGAGGTATAACTGACTCAAGAGTGGAAGGAGGTGCCTCCATCACCTGTATCCCCATCAATGGCCACAGCCACTGTGACTGAGAATGTGCTCATAAATGTGGAAAGAACAAACACTTGAGTTTTCTGGAATCCTTGCTGTATTCTCTAAATCCCACTTAGCACATTTAGCCTGGAGCTACTTGGCATCTAGAACAAGGATGAATCAAGCCTTTTCAATTTTCTAGTAAAGCCCCAGGTGGTGAGAAATACAGGTACTAATTCCCAAAGAAGTAGGAGGAAGCCAGAAGTAGAGATGTGTGCATGGGTGCATCCGGACAGTGAGAAGGTGAATGGGAGACAGAGACTCTGAAGAGGTCATGGAGTGTGTGGGAATCGGGTGACCAGGATGAACCCACACAAGGATTCTGACACGAGTGGAGACACTTCCCCCTTCACATATATTTTACCACAACAAAATTTAAAAAAAATCACCCCCCTTCCTGCCATCTCTAAAACCCAACCTCATCCATCCATGCACACCATAGAGAACTCATCCAGGACCCTAACCCCCCAACCCCCATTCTCCCCACCTCCACCCCGAGCCCAGCCCTGAACTTGCCTGCCTCACTTGGACCCCGCCCCTCCCTAGCAACAAGCACAAGCTTGGGGTCTTCATCCCTGGCTCCCTAGTCCTGGTGGTATTCATCTCCCTAGTGTCCACACCTCGGCTTTTAGTCACTGACCCCACAATGGCTCAGCCTTTGCCTGTCTGGGGCCCATGCCTGTGCTCAAATGCCAGCGCCCCAAACCCCAGAAGTAAACTTTACACTCTCCCAAGAGGGATAAATGGACAAAGAGAAGCATTCAAAGACCATTTCCAGTCTTCATCTTTAAATACTACTCAAGTAATGTGTTAAATGTGTATTACGAGCCAGGTACTGTGCTAAACATTTGATTATCTCATTTTAATTCACACCACAACCTAACAAGGGAGTTCTTGTTACCAGTAACCTCATTTTGTAGTGCGGAAGCTGCTTGAGGATGCTAAGTAATTTGCCCAATGTCCCAAAGCCAGAGAGGTACATGTTCAGGATATGAAGCCAGCACCAAGATCGACAGCCTGTGTTCAGCTACAAGGCCATGCCATGAGAAATCCTTTATAAGCGTCTGTCTTGGATGACCCCGTCTTGGTTCTCTCCCCCGTTAATATTAAAGTTATTTATTTAGGGAAAGGAAAAATGGTTGCTACAATCTGACCAGTGCTCACAGCAAGCCAGGTGTCAGCTAAAGGTCCCACTGTATGTAAAAACAGCACAAAAAAAAAAAAAAAAATCCCCATGTGACTGGATCATAATAGCCCAATCTAGGAAATTCTGAGGCCAGAGGTTCAAAACAGACTCTTCTGAGCTCCATTGGCCTGTTAGCTTTAAACCCCAGCATCTACTTCACAATCTTGGGAAAGCCTGTTAGGAGGGTTTCCATTAAAAAGCATCAAATACAATCAAATTCTGGTCTTTCCCAAATACAGATCCGTATGACCAGGCTGTTTCTCCAGCATGCCAGCAGCACCTAAGGTGTTTAATTTGGAATTTGATAGCTGCCTAAATTTCAACATTTCCCGTAGGTGCTGCACACAAAGGGTCCTCAATGGCCACTGGCAGAAAGTCTTAGAAAAACAATCCTTCTGGTTGTTGGAATCACAACTACCACTTTCGCTCCCCGCCTCCCTGTCACTGAAGAGGCTGTTTTGACTTGAATTACAGGGGCCCATGCCGACTACCTGCGGTCCAAATGTGCATGTGACAATGGACACTCCTTTGCTGGCTGCCCGGTGTTATTTCAGACACTGTTGGACAGATGGGCTCTGTTCCGAGTGGGGAAGAACCACACCTCGCAGAGGAGATTTTTTATAAGGCTGTCTTCCCACCGCACACAAAATGTCTCATCAGTTTGCCAGGGTGGGGGCAGATCGCTTCTGAATGTCAGAACAGTGATTTCTCCCCCAGCCTCTCTCTCTGGTCTCAGAGCTTGGACAGAATTTCAGGGATCCTAGTTGTCTGCTCCCACCACTGCCTGCCCAGCTCATTTCTGCCATGTGTGGGGCATGTGCTTGGAGCTGAGCAGCTGTTGGAACACAGTAAATCCATTCACATCCTGACATATCCCAATGACTAATATGGGCTTAGTGAGGAAACAGAAGCATTTGACAAGCAGAAACAACTGAATTACTTTTGGAGGGGTGAGGAAATGACACCCCCAATGGGCTTGATCTACCATTTGGTTTGGACTGGGGAGCTCACCATGGGAGGCCACCCAGATGTCATTGCAGTTATCCACCATCATTAATTCTGAGCAAAAGGGGAGCAGAGCTGGTGTTTGGGGAGCAGGAGTAAGAGAGATAAGGAGATGGTGGTCTTGGGACCATGTTGAACATGAAAATAAATCACTCAAGCCCCAAAACTTGAAGTAAGAGGCAAGTCTCATTTGCAGGTGGGAATGGGGGCTTTGGAATCAGACACAACTGGGTTCAAATCCTGCCTCTGCCACTTCTTCTGTGACCAAGCCATGTAACCTTAAGCCTGTTATCTCATTTGTAAAATGGGAATAATAATAGGATTCCTACCTGCTGGGTCTATTCCAGGAATGAATGAGACTACTGTATAAGGCACTTAGCCTATGTATATATAAAGCCAGGCATACAGTAAGCACCTAAATAATGATAGCTATTAATCATAATAGTATATTTCCAACAGAAGATAATGAACTTGGTGTTTGTCCACATGTGCAGACAGGTAACCGAGAATTTGCCTTGCACTGACTAACCTAGCTCCTAAAAGACTGTGGAATAAAAATGAAACTCAACAATTCTTCAAAATAACACTTTCTCACCAAGATCCCAGCCACCCGCTTGCATCAGAACCATAAGGTGAGCTGGAGAACCATCTAAGGCTTGAAGATGTCAGGGCACCTCCAAACTTCGTATCCCCAACAGACCTCCACAAACTCTCTTGCTCAACGTGGAACACCATTAAGATCATGTTCCCACATCGTTCCATAAATTACAGGGCAGCAATATGCATGGATTGTCAGTCATGGTGTTTGGGATATTTCATCCTGTAGAACCTTCTAGACTGGATATTAACAAGTATTATACAAATAAAGTGTTATATGCTTCATCAAGTGCACACTATTTTATTCCCCTGCAATGGTGATTCCCATAATCTCCACTTATGAAGTGCACCCACCGATGATGTTCCATTCCTTTTGGACATCTTTTTGTTGTTGTTGTTTCAAGGTTTTATTGTTTTTTCCCTTTGTTTTTTGTTTGTTTGTTTGTTTGTTTACTTTGAGAGAGAGAGAGAGCTATCAGCACAGAGCTGGATGCAGGGCTCAAACTCACAGACTGCGAGATCATGACCTGAGCAGAAATCAAGAGTAGGATGCCTAACCAACTGAACCACTCAAGTTCCCCCTAAAGATTTTATTGTTAAGCAAAGTCTACACCCACTGTGGCTCAAACCCACAACCCTGAGATCAAGAGTCACACGCTCCAAAGACTGAGCCAGCCAGGCACCCCCCCTTTTGGATATGTTAAATCTATCAGTCAGAAACCACTGGAGCCTCCTCCCCAAGCCAGTAGAACAAGGGAGAATGAATGGCTTGTTCACACCTGCTATCTAACCCAGGAAGTGGGCTGCGAGGTCACGGATGTGGCCCTTTATAACAACGCTGATCAAATGAAAAGTGAATTACTGGACGAATCACAACTAATAAACTGGAGAGAATACAAGGAGAGAAACATGAATCTGATTTTGCAGAAGGGTGGAAGTGGAAAACTCTGGAAGAATTCAACTTCGTGGAGGACTTTCTACTGTGACCTACTGACCACAGCAGGGTGGGGCCATGACAAGCTGTCCACAGGTCCCCCACCGGACCCCACTCCACCTCACCTCCCACTGACTCTTCTTATCTTCTCCTGGCCTTCCCTTGGGCCTGTGGTTAGAGCATAATGTTGTTTTGGGTCTTTCTGTGAAGTTCATCACTAAAGAGGCTTCTCCCTCCCCATGTCATATTTTACTGGTCTGCTCCATCCCATAATATCCCAGGAAACACTCGACCCTTGCTGTCTTTCCTGGGTCCCTGTCTCCTCCTTCTCATTCTCCTCCACTGACATTCTTTATTTGCTCTGGCAGCTGTATACCCAGGGAACATTCGAGTCCTGCACTGACCCAGAGTAACTAGGAATATACTGAGCCTGGTGTCTCCATATTTCCTCAAAGCCTTCCCCCTTCCCTCAGCTCCAGCCCCATCGACTATTTATAGACACCAATCAACACCAAGCTGTTTGAAGATGCAGGACAGAAGAAATTCTGGGGGCCCTCCTTCATTATACCTCCCTCAGAGCTGTCTCCAAGAATTTAAAGCAAGAGACCTATTGAAACACATTTCATTGATTCATTATTAAGTGTCCCTTAGGTGGGCACAGACAGTACCAAGCAGGGGAAGGGATGCGTGACTTGTGGTCACTGAAAAACTTTTGAGTGTCTGCCCAGGTCCCGAAATTATGCCAACAGGGGAGCCAAAAGGAGGAAACAAAAGTTACAGAGACTGGACGGGAAGTAGAGAGGAAAAGGGAGGGGGGGCCGGGAGCCTGATGATGACTGGGAACAAAACAGGGAAGCTTGCTGGAGGGGGAGCTGAAGGAGGCTTTCCTGGAGGCAAAGCCAGAGTCAGGGTGTGGGATCCAGAAAACTCTAGCAGGTCAACGTGAGTGAGAGCCCACCAGCAGAAAGACAAACACCACTCCTGGCCCCAGAAACACAGGTATGGATGGCCGAGGACGTCAGATCCGCCTCAAGTCATCTTGAGGACAAAGGCCCGGCGACCCACTAGCTCAGAAACATGTTATCGAGAAAGGGACACTGGAACAGCCAGAATGTTGTTACTGCTGGCTGAGCATCTCAGAAGCCCCCACCCATGGGAGAAAACAGGACACACACCTCACCATATGCACACATTCACACACACACAAACTATGAGGACACAAAATGGCACCACACTGCCTGACAAAGCCCAAGTAAGTCAGAGACTGTGACATACAACCAGACCCAAGAGGCATCTTCCCTGAGACTCAACCGCTGTGGGCGGATTTCTATTTCCTGCAGTAATTTACTTGGGAAAAGGGGCCTTTTCTTGTTCATGTTTCATGAATAGGCCAGAACCATACAGACAATAGTGAACAATAAAAACTTGATTTTGGAGAGTCTGAAAAACACCCCTTGGCTGTCACTCCTTAGGGTTCTCTCCTTCCTGCTTACCCAGAGTCGTTCTATCTTTTATTGATTAGCATAGCAGGCATGAGCCCCTTCTTAGAACAAGGGACTCAGTCTAACAGAGATACCGTGTTGTTTTCATTCCCCAACGATTTCACGGGTATGCTTGGGAGGCATCAATGCCCCATGGTGTGCTGGGCAGGGGGTGTGACTCTTCACAAGGGTGGAAGACAGTCCAAATGCTCATGGTGTTCACTGATTCATACCCTTTCATCGCTGCATCATTCATTCATATTTTGCCTAATCAGTATGCCAAAGTCAGTAACGCACCTGTTGGGGAGCCTGTAAAACCGAGGGTCCTTTCAGATCACTGGGTGAACATGGGATAAATCAACTATTAGAATAAAAACAGGCTGGATGGTATGGGGCACCTGCCTGGCTCAGTCAGTAGAACATAAAACTCTTGATCTTGGGGTCATGAGTTTCAGCCCCATGGTGGGCGTAGAGCCTACTTTTAAAAAAAGATCTGGGGCACCTGGGTGGCTCAGTTGGTTGAGCATCCGACTTCAGCTCTGGTCATGATCTCATGGTCTGTAAGTTCGAGCCCCACGTAGGCTCTGTGCTGACAGCTCAGAGCCTGAAGTCTGCTTCAGATTCTGTGTCTCCCTCTCTCTCTGCCCCTCCCCTGATCATGCTCTGTCTCTCTCTCAAAAATAAGTAAACATTAAACACTGAAAAAAAAAAAAAGATCTGGATGGCATGTGAAGTTTCTGTGTCTTCAAGTAGTTATCACCGGTCTTCATTTCCACTGAATACCAAATCTTTGTTAAAAGACACAGTAATTCTGACCAGACTGTAATGCCGGAGTGTTTAACCTCCTCATAATCCCAAAAGCAACCTGCTAGACTAGCAGGGCAGAATGTTTATCTTGCTAGGAAACTGAACTATCTCCTGAAAAATTAAATGATGAAGGTGGTAATGTGAGTGTACTTAACACTAGTGAAATGTACACTTAAAAAATGGGGACAGTGATGTCATAGTATATGTTTTTTTACTATAAAATAAATGCAGACATCTTTAAAATTAATGATGAAGATTACCACAGGGAAACAAATATGGGGAAAAGTGGAAACTGCTGGAAGACAGCTCGGCTTGTTTCTTTTCATGGGCAGTTTTGACACCTGTGAACTTGTGCCAACAAAACTCAGGAGTACTTTCCTAAGAAGGGAGTTCTAAAGAAGGGTGGTGTCACTAGCAATGTCCCTATGAATAAAGTGGCCTTCCTGGCAGATGGCTATTCCCTGTCTGTCCCCAAACCAGGGCCCTCCAGCATGGCATTGCTGTGATCCCCTCTGAGGAATATCCACACGGGAGGGACAGGAAGGAGGGACAGAGGCTGGCGTTTACTGAGGGGCAGCCCCAGTTACTTTATACAAACTCCTGCATTTAATACAGCAAATCTATGAGGTGCCTTTTCATCCTAGCTTTTTTAACCATAAAGAAACTGAGATGCAGGGCTAGCAAACACTTTGGCCAAGGCCACATGACAAAGACCTGATTTGTGTGTCTCTAGAGCCTATGCTTTTTTTCACAGTCCTTTTGCCCCATGGCCTACAAAACTGCAAAACAGAGGGGCGTCTGGGTGGCTCAGTCGGTTAAGAGTTCAACTTTGGCTCAGGTCATGATCTCACAGTTCATGAGTTCGAGCCCTGCGTCGGGCTCTGTGCTGACAGCTCAGAGCCTGGAGCCAGCTTCAGATTCTGTGTCTCTCTCTCTGCCCCTCCCCTGCTCGTGTGCTCTCTCTCTCTCTATCTCTCTCTCAACAATAAAATAAACATTAAAAAAAATTTAGGGGCACCTGGGTGGCTCAGTTGGTTGGGGTCTGACTTCGGCTCAGGTCATAATCTCCCCGTTTGTGGGTTCGAGCCCCGCATCGAGCTCTGTGCTGACAGCTTGGAGCCTGAAGCCTGCTTCGGATTCTGTGTCTCCCTCTCTCTCTCTGCTCCTCCCCTGTTCGTGCTCTTTATCTCTCTCAAAAATAAACAGTAAAAAAATATAGGTGCACCTGGGTGGCTCAGTTGGTTGGGTGTCCAATTTCAGCTCAGATCATGATATCACCTTTTGTGGGTTCGAGCCCCAAGTTGGGTTCTGCACGGACTGTGCAGAGGCTGCTTCAGATTCCCTGTCTCCCTTTCTCGCTGCCCGTCCCCACTTGCACTCTCTCTCTCAAAAATAAATAAATAAACATTAAAAAAAATTTTTTTTTAATAAAAAAAAAAAAACTACAAAACAAGAGAATCAACTCTCCAGGACCCTAAAGTAAGTAGGATTTTTTTCCTGCACCCCATTTGAGAGCTTAATTGTAATGTAACCAGAATTTAGCTGAAAAAGCGACTCCAAGCATATTCCCTAGAGCTGAGGTCCACCTGCCCCACAGGTGTGCTGTGGAAATGAGGCACAGGCGTGCCACGACCCCGAGCACCCCCTCCGCCATCAGGGTGGCCAGGGTACAGCCTGGGACCCAGGAGTCCCTGGGCCGAGGCCCTTCAGATTGTGAGCAGCTGTGGCATTTACCCTAGTGTGTCATAAAAGGTCACTTCCTGTGAGTGCCATCTGTGACAAAGGTTGGGCTTGGAAGGCAAACTGCCTGGATAAATCCCAATCCCACCACTTCATAGCCATGCAGGCTAACCTCTGTGTGCTGCAGTTTCCTCATCTCAAGGGGAATGAAAACAGAATCTACCTCATGGAGTAGTTTAAGAATTAAATAACATAAAATACACAGTGCTGTGTACCTTCTAGAAGTAATCCTTCAACAACCACTAGCTGAGCCAGCAGATGCAGTCACACAGGCCACGCATGCCATTACACTACGGCCCCATTCACTTAGGCTAGGCTGTGAACAGTGCCCCCAGGGTTGTGCGACTGCGCATCCCTGACCTTAGTTTTGCAATTGAATCTGTAAGTGTCCTTCACAGTCGAGCTCCAATTTATTGCCCAGCCTCATTACCTCCACCAGCTTCCAACCTTCATCCCCACTAAACGTCCAACACAGCTGTCCACTTATGACCCCGAGGATTTTCATGGATGTTCCTACTGCCTGGAACATTCCCCTACTCCTGCCTGCTTCCACTCTTACTCATCCTTCAGGACCTAAGGTGCAGTCACCTCCTCCCTGACGCTGTCTCTGATGTCCTGCCTTCAGTGTTCCCAGAGCACTTTGCAAACACTGGGTTAGAAAAATCAGGTTGTTTTTGTGTGGTTCACAGTTCCTCTGCATACAGGCCTCCCCTCTGAACCTTCCTGTGATCAGAGTCCTACTTTTCTTGGCACGAACTTGAACTGTTTGCCCTGCTTGTGGGCCTGCCTCTCCACCCACCTCACTCATGTAGAAGACAAGTCTCGGTGGGACCTGAGGTTGTCAAAGAAAGTTGAGAATACCAGGCGCACAGACCAATTTCAGGGTACAGAAAATACCCTTGACCACATCTGAGTGAGGCTAAGTTCCCCTGACTAAGGGACTGAATACACCAAAAGGCAACGGGGCCTCCCACTGCCTCCTGGTGCCAGCGTGCACAGTCCCCTGGCAGAGCAGGACAGCAGACTGGCAGTGGTCTTCTAAGTTGGGCTTTGTTTGATATGTGAGAGTAAAACCCGGGAAATGTGGCCCACCTGCTCTTTTGAAATCCCTCCCTTTATTGTATTTGAATTTCATGTCTCTGTGCTTTGTTTCAAACTAAATATCAAAAGTCTCTCGTTTCTGTTATCTCCCTGACAGTTCTTCAATATACTGTATTAAAAACTCTCCAAGGACAAAAAAAAAAAAAAAAAAAAAAGCACTTTTCAAGTGGTGTTCAGGAGCTTGCTACCCCCCACCTTTCTTCATTTCTGAATCTCTGGAATGCTTCATAAAACAAAAGAGAAGATACCAAAATGTGCTTCTATGCTATATGAAATACTTAGCGAGGTCTCCTCTGTCTTACAGAGAAAACAGTACAGACCCAGATATTTTGCAAGTCATATAATTCATCCCTAATGCTGCTGGACCACTAACCGGGTCCACACAAACTCTATCGCACGTGGCACATGTATTCTGCATGCATGGTGATTAAAGAAAATGGCATTCTCCTTGTCAAAATGCCCTCTCCCTACCTTCCCACCCCACCAAACTGGGGAGCTACAGGACCTGAATTTTATTAGATGATGTTTTCTTTTGCTTTTTTTCTGTCTTATGTAAACTCAGGAGTAGTTCTCTCTAGTTTATTCAAATGCTTCTCTTGTAAATGTTCATTCATTTAATATTTATTGAGTATCTACTATGTACCCCCACAGAGTCATTGATTAAGGAAATTCAGGCTTGGCCTCTGCATCAGGATTTATCAACCTTGGTACCATTGACATTTTGAGCCAGGTAATTCTTTGTTATGGTGGCTATTCTGCCCCTTGTAGGACGTTTAGCAGCATCCCTGGCCTCTACCCATAAGAGGCCAGTAGCATCCCAACCTCCCAGCTATGACAACCAAAACTGTCACCAGAAAATAGTGAAAAGAGTAGTGGTCACCAGGAGTTAGCGAGAATAGTGGGATGAAAAGGCAGGCACCAAGGATTTCTCAAACAGTGAAGCTATTCTGAATGATACCATAATGGTGGATACATGTCCTTATAGAATTGTCAAAGTCCACAGAATATACAACACTAAGAGTGAACCCTCTTATTTTTTTAAAGTAGGCTCTACACCCAAAGTGGGGCTCGAACTCACAACTCCAAGATCAAGAGTCACATGCTTTACTGACTGAGCCAGCCAGGTGTCCCTCTATTAATTTTTTTTAAGTGAAAAAAAAAATGTTTCCATACATTGCCAAATGTCCCTAGAGAGCAAATTAATTTTCATACTGTCACATTATTCTGCTCACAATAATACTTTAAAAAAAATTTTTTTAACGTCTATTTATTTTTAAGACAGAGAGAGACAGAGCATGAACGCGGGAGGGGCAGAGAGAGAGGGAGACACAGAATCGGAAGCAGGCTCCAGACTCTGAGCCATCAGCCCAGAGCCTGACACGGGGCTCGAACCCACGGACCGCGAGATCATGACCTGAGCTGATGTCAGACGATCAACCGACTGAGCCACCCAGGCGCCCCACAATAATACTTTTTTAAAAAAATTGTGGTAAAATATATATAATATAAAATTTATCACTTTAAACCATTTATTTAATGTTTACTTACTTTTGAGAGAGACAAGACAGAGTGTGAGCGGGGGAAAGGCAGAGAGAGAGAGGGAGACACAGAATCCGAAGCAGGTTCCAGGCTGAGCTGTCAGCACAGAGCCCGACGTGGGGCTCAAACCCACAGACCATGAGATCGTGACCTGAGCTGAAGTCGGTCGCCCAACTGACTGAGCCACCCAGGCGCCCCTGTTTTAAACCATTTTCAAGTGTATGCTTCAGTGGCATTAAGTACATTGGCAATGCTGTACAACCATCACCACATCTATTTCCAGAACTCTGTCATCTCAAGCTGAAACTTTGTACCCATTAAACAATAAGTCCCCTCTCCTTCCAGCCCCTGGTAATCACCATCCTTTCTGTCTCTATGAATTTGACCACTTTGATCCCTCATATACGTGGATTCAGACAATATTTGTCCTTTTGTGGCTGGTTTATTTCACTTGTCCCCTCCCTTCTTCCTATTTTACTGACTCCTGCTTGGGCTCCAAAAGGCCACCTGCCCAGTAAAATACTCACCTCTCACACCCCCCGGTGTGGCCTTGCAACCCAAGTCTAACCAAGGCACCGAAAGAGAAAATGTCTAAGTGAGGCTTCTTTTTTCACACACTTTTTTATGTTAGGTTTTGGAGACGCAAGCATTTACATGATTTGAAAATCAAAAGTGTGAAACAAGGTACATTCAGAGCTGTCTCACCTCCTTCCCTGCCTCACCCGCTCTTTTCCCCTCTACTTCTCTAGTTGTTTCTTTTTTCTGTTTCCTTGCAAGTATAAGCGCATGCGTGCGCCTGCGCGTGTTTGGGCGGCGGAGGGGGGGCGGCACGTGCATGTATAAACGGATATATATCAGGACGCCTGCGTGGCTCAGCAGTTAAGCGCCAGACTCTTGATATCGGCTCAGGTCATGATCTCATGTTTTGTGAGAACAAGTCCTGCATCAGGCTCTCCCAGTCGGGCTTGGGATTCTCTCTCTCTCCCTCACTCTCTGCCCCTTCTCTGCTCTCTCTTCTCTCTCTCAAAATAAATAAACTTAAAAAAAAAAGGGTATATATCAACATATCTACATTGATATCTGCGCTATTCTCATTCTTTACTTCATATTCTGGAATCTTGGAGATCACCCCACATCTTCCTCTTTCTTTTTTACTGCACAGTATTTGATTGTGTGGCTATATTATGTCCGAACACTCCCCTACTGACGAACACCTGGGTGATTTCCAGGGTTGTTTTTTAATCACCAATAATTCCACAGTAAGTAATCTTATGCGTGAGTCCTTTTGTATTATGCCTTTTGTATGTATGGCTTGGGACAGAGTTCTAGAAGCGTGACTGCTGGTTGAAGGGCAACAGCATGCATAATTGTGCTCAACTTGCAGCTTCTCTGCCCCAGGAGTTGTGCCATTTCGATTTGCAAAGCTTTTTGCTTGTCCTTTGCTCTTTTTCCATCTCCTTTCTTCCTGCCTAGGACCCAGAGCTGATTCTGGAAAGTACAACAGCCTTCTCAGAGGAGGACAGGCACACCCTAAGGGCAGCACAGCTGGAAGGCAAAAGAGCTCCCCAAGGCTGGTCCAACCCACCAGTGTGGCCCTCCACTGCCCACCACTGCCCTTCCTGCCATTCCTTCCTTCCTCACCTGTACAGACCTGGTTGTTCAGATTCCTATTACAGCCAAAGACGATCGTGATCACTTAGATACCGAGTAAATCTAATTAAAATAATGCTACGTTATTGGAAAAACTTGTAACTGGGGCACCTGGGTGGCTCAGTTGGTTGAGTGTCTGACTCTTTGATTTCAGCTCAGGTCATGATCCCAGAATCATGGGATTGAGCCCCAACTCAGGCTGTACATCTAGTGCGGAGCCTGCTTGAGATTCTCTCTCTCTCTCTCTCTCTCTCTCTCTCTCTCTCTCTGTCCCTCTCCCTGCCTCGTGCATGCTCGCTCTCTCTCAAATTTAAAAAAAAATGGGGGGGAGGGGTGGCACCTGGGTGGCTCAGTTGGTTGAGCATCTAACTCTTGATTTCGGCTCAGGTCGTGATCCCAGGGTCCTGGGATCAAGCCCCATGTCAGGCTCCACACCTAGTGCGGAGCCTGTTTAAGATTCTCTCTCCCTCTCTCCCTTTCTCTCACTGCCCCTCTCCTTCACTCGTGCATGCTCTCTCTCTCTCTCTCTCTAAAATTAAAACAAATTTTGGGGGGCACCTGGGTGGCTCAGTCAGTTAAACGTCTGACTTAGACTCAGGTCATGATCTCAAGGTTTCTGGGTTCGAGCCCTGTGTCAGGCTCTGTGCTGACAGCTCAGAGCCTGGAGCCTGCTTCAGATTCCATGTCTCCATCTCTCTCTCTCTCTCTCTGTCCATCCCTCACTCATGCTCTGTTTTTCTCTGTCTCTCAAAAATAAAAAATTAAAAAATAAGATTTAAAAAAAATTTTTAATTAAAAAAAAAGCTTGTAACTAATTAGTAAGTTAGTACTTACTACAAGCTGCACTGTCCAATATGGTGGCCATGTGGCCATTTAAATTCACGTTAAATGAGATTTAAATGTCAGTGCCTCGGTTGCACTAGCCATGTTTCAAGAGTCCAGTAGGCACAGGACCCCAGTGGGTACCATATTGGACCAACATTGCTATCATCACAGAAAGTTCTGCATCCTTGATATGAAATTCTAGGTGGCACTGTGGGGTCACTCTAGTGCCAATCTGAAGCCCTCCTATGTCTTCTAAAACGTTCCTGAAAATACCATTCATGTGGGACTAGGTTTATCTATCAATGTCATGATATAAGGTGTGACCTCCTTCAGCTTCTCCCATATGTGGAAAAACCACCCCCTGTGTCTTTCTGCCTCCTCATCAAGGGCATCTGTGCTGTGGGAATGGCCCAGAACACTGTTCCCTTCTAAGATGTTGCCTTGTACACAGTGCAGTGCATCTTTCAGGAACAAAAGTTGGAGGCCAAATATATATATAAATAGGCAAAATCAGAAAACCCATTGATCAGAAAGGATCATCGGTGTATTGCAAAGAAGAGATGATTTCATCAATGATGCAGAAAAGAGCCCAGGATGTGAAAAGCACCAAAGAGGTGAGGTCTGAGGGAGTCTCAGAGCAGAGAGTTCACAGCATCTGAGAAAGGGCCTTTCTACCTCCACTTCAGTCTTGAAGGGAGAAGCAAGGGCTGAGATACATAAAAGCAAGGACGTTTGCAAGTTCCTGAAGCTTTGGGGGTTTTCACACCGTGTGGATGCCCATATTGTGTGATCAGATAAAGTGGAATCATCTGTCAGCCTGTCTGTTCACATAGCTATGCTATTCATAGAAAATGTACCTCTTTCCCCAAATAAACACCATATGCCTCTGCTCTTACCTAATTGGGTGCATGTATCCTAGGGACCTGTAGCATTTCGGGGGAGGGGGTAATGCCAGGTGCCTCAAGTGGCCACTGCGGGCTCTTGTGCAGAACATTCTTTAGGGATGTCAAGAGCAATAGGGAACCATATTAATTAATAAAGCCGAAATGAGGTTTGACTTATGCCATCCACGGCATCACAAGGGAGGAAAGGAGACAGCACCACCTTTTGGACTTCAAAGACAACAGTGGTCCCTCTTCTTGCCCTCCCATCCCCTGCTTGCCCTGCCTGAGTTACCTGGGCCACCGTCATGGCCTCTGCCTCACAAAACGCCTTTAACACCCTTGCTCCCCCTTCTGTCCTCCTCATCAGGCTGAGGTAACTCGGTTGTGTACCCAACCATGTCTGTACCCCAACATGCTGGGTGAGAAGCACACCACCTATGGTTCCCAGGAGCTTTGGGGGATGGGGGGGGTTACCGTTTATGGAGCAGAGCATCAGCTTGGGGTGATGGAAAGGTTCTGGAGCAGGACAGTAGTGAAAGTTGGAACAACATGGATGTGCTTAATGCCACCGAACTGCACACTTGAAAATGGCTAAAAGGGTAAATTTCATGTCATGTATATTTTACCACAATAACAAAAGAGTTTAAAAAACAAACTACTCAAAGCTGTTGGCTGGTGTCACTTTAATTCAAGGGAACAAACAGCAAGTGGACGTTTGACACAGGCCATCAACCCTAGAATACTCCCTGGTTTCGCACTTTCCCCGCTCTTCATATGACTCTGCACACTTTCCCCCATCTCCTCCTACACTCTTACCCCCCTGCTCACTCTTAAGCCTCAGTGAGAAAATAGAGACTCCTTCCTCTTCCCGATGACAAAACCACCACCCCTACCCTGCGCTGTGCCTTCCCTCCTGTTATTAGGGATGAGATGTCCTGCTTTTATCAAAAACTCTCTCACCGCCTGGCTCCCTGCATTTGAGAGAGCAAGATGGGTCACCAGCAGCTCTACTGGGGCCATCCGGGGACATCTGGCCAGGACTCTCGCTCTTGCCTCGTCTGCTGAATCCGCACAGGGTGATCCAGCAACATGGCCCCAATATGAGCCGCCAGTGTGTCCGTCAGGACAGAAGGATACAAGCATGAGTGAGTTGGCTTAGGTCAACTTCCCTGCATGGGTCATTCAGGATACCCACCTCAACTGCAGATACCCAAGATACCTACCTTAACGCTTTTTGTCCACAAAATAAAAATACTCCACTGAATAATAATAATAAAAACCCCACCTCTCTCTGGGGGAAGGGAGAATAGGGAATTAGTGCTTAATGGTTACAGTTTGGGGTGATGACAAAGTTTTGGAAATAGTACAATCTGGTTGAACAGTATTATGAATCTAATTAATAATATCACTGAATGGTACACTTAGAGGTAGAAAAAATAGCCAATGTTACAGACATTTTAACACAATAATTTTGTTAAAAAATAACCCCGCTGGCCCCCACCCCGGCTTGGGTTCTGGATCCCACTCAAGGACTTTCTTCCTGCAGTATCCCCTCTTGCCCCTGCGTCCTTGGTCTTCCTCAGTCTCCCCCAACCCCCACTAGGCCACTTGCACCAGCATGCAAGCATGTTGGAATGCCTCCTATGTTGAGAAAACTCCTGTGACCCTGGCCGCCACCTGCTACTGCCCCATACTCTGCTCCCTTCATGGCCATCCTCTTGGAAGGTTTCTGGATCACTCTATTCCTTCAGATCACCCGCCCAGTCAGCTGTCCTCCCTTACCTTCCCAAACAGACTGTCCATATGAAAGTGATCAACGAGCCCCATGTCACCCATCAACCTTCTTGATAAACTTTTGACGTCCACGGCACCACCTTTGCCTCACTCACAAAGAGCTCTGTATGGATCTTTCTCTGGCTCCTCCTCCACCTGCTAAAATGTCTTCAGGACTCCACTCTGGGCTCCCTTCTCTTGTCCATTCACACAGGACCCCTAGATGATCTCATTCAGTCACATAGTTTTAAATACCAATAAACATCAACATGCCCCAGATTTCCAAACCCACAGCTGCAGCCTCTACGTTAATGACTTTCTGTCCCAAACCAGGTAAGGCCTTTCTAATGGCACTGGTCCCCAGCCCGTTGCTGGACTGAAATCCTCGACGCTTCTCTCCCTCACCTCTTACTGTTGATTCAGCGAGTGCTGTCAGTTAGTCATCTGAGGCATACCCTGGAGACAGCCCTCTGTCTCCATTCCCATCACCTGGACCACCATAATAGCTTGCTCCCAGGACTTCCTGCTCTCCTCCTGCCCCCAGCATAACTACCTCCCCCAAAGTAAATTATACCATTCCATGCCCCAGCTTAACCCCCTTCAATGAATCCCCAATAACATCTAAACTCCTCACATGATCTGAGCCCAGCCTCTCTCTTCAACTTCATCTTGAACCACAGCCACCTTACTCACTATATTCCAGACACTCCAGCCACTCCGGCCAGCTTCTAATTTAGTGGTTCTCAACTGGAGAGGACTTTGTCTTCCAGGGACATTTGGCAATAGTCTAGGAGACATTGTTTGATTTTAAAGTTTAGAGGGGAATGGATTCCTCCTGGCATCTAATGTTTAGAGGTGGTGAGGTGGGGAGCAGAGGGAACACTGCTAAATGTCCAATAAGGCAAAGGAGAGCCCCACCCCCACCCCAACAAAGCACTTTTCTGGCCCAAATGCCAATAGTGGACTGAATATTTGCATGTCCCCAAATTCATAGGTTGAAGCCCTAATCCCCAAGGTGATATTTGGAGGTAGGGCCATTGGGAAATAATTAGATTTAAATGAGATCACAAAGTTGGGGCCCCCATGATGGAATTAATGCCCTTAAAAGAAGAGAAGGAGACTCTCTGCCGTGTGCAGACACAGCAAGAAGGCAACTATCTGCAAAATAGGAAGAGACTTTCACTCGACACCATCTCTGCTAGAGCCTTGATCTTAGACTTCTAAGCCTCCAGAACTGTGAGAAAGAAAGGTCTGTTGTTTAGGCCACCTAGTCCATACTAATTTGTTATAGTAGCTCAAGCTGACTAAGACAAGTACTGAGGTTGAGAAATCCTGCAAACTGCTAAAGGAATTGGTCAGCGATCTCCTTCCTGCCTCAGAGCCTTTGCACAAGCTATTCCCTTGGCCTCGAATGCTCTTTCTCTACTCTCTGCATGTCTCTTTCCTTCTAATCATTCATAGCCTGCCTTAGATCTTATTTACCCAGAGAAGTTCTTTCTGACCCCCTATTCTGAAGTAGTGCCTGCACCCTGTCACTCTCTATCATAGCCTATTTTAATTTTCCAAATGCACTACCTGGTAGTTCTCTTGTTTTATCTGTTCATCACGTTTCCCTCACTAAAATTAAGTTTCTTAACAGCAGAAATCTTATCTGACTAGCTCACCAGGGCCTAGTAAGTGCTTGTTGCATAGTTGGTACTCAAGGAATCCCTGGGAAACAAATGACTTTCAGTTGATTTAGCTCGATTCCAAAAATATGTGTGGGTACCTATTATTACATTGTATAAGCAATAGGTACCCAGAACATTTAAAGCTGATTACCACAGTCACCACTCTCAAGCAGCTTACAATTGCTTAAGAAGGATAAAACGTGTTTTTACACACTTTAGGCAGAACGGTCCACGTGCTGTAAGGAGATGGTGAGGCGTCATGTGGTGAAGGGCACTCTCTGAGTTGTGAGATAGTGTGTGTGAGATGCTCGGCAGGGTCAGGGCTGAAAGGCAGCATCGTGTAAGGGTGAGAGGCGTGGACTCCGGAGTCCAGACTAGCGGGACTCGAATCCCAGCTCAGCCACTTCTGGTTGTGTGACCTTGAACCAGCCTTTTCATCTCTCTGTGTTTCAGCTTCCTCATCTACAACATGGAGATAACAAAAGCATCTGCTTCGCAGCTTGCTGTGGATTTAAATGAGTTATATTATGGGAAGCGCATGGCCCTGGACAACACTACAGGTCTGGCCTCTGCTACCCAAAGGAAGGCGTGACCACCCAGGACCAAATGGGGATGGTGGAAGGCTGACTTTTGAGATAAGGTGAAGTTCAATGAACAGGACGATGAGGGCCTTCTCAATGGAAAGGTTACGTTATACATCAAAGAAGATGCACTGTGGCCTGGAGTGCTGCTTAGGAGTAGGGTTGGACAAACATCCATTTTTTCCGGTTCACCCATCTGTGTAAAGAAAGATTTTTTTTTTTTTGAGAGCCGCTAATGGGGCCATGGTCATCTTCTCTGCTCAGCCTATTACATCAGAAAACATGAGAGGGGCGCCTGGGTGCCTCAGTCGGTTAAGCATCCAACTCTTGATTTTGGCTCAGACCATGATCTCATGGTTCATGAGTTTGAGCCGCACATGGAGCCTGCTTAAGGTTCTCTCTCTCTCTCTCTCTCTCTCTCTCTCTCTCTCTCTCCCTCCCTCCCTCCCTCCCTCCCCTGCTCATGTGCGCTCTCTCTCAAAAAAAAAAAAAAAAAACCTAAAGGAAAAAGAAAACTTGAGAGAGAGCTGGTCACCAAATCACAATATCACTTTCTTTCTAGTTGTTGTTATTTTTAATTCCTGTCCATTATGCTTTGGTTAGGGAAAAAAAAAAAGGACTAGAACTCATCTGGTTCCACCCTTACTACGCTGTGAGTTCACCCCTGTCCCCTGGAAGGAGAGAACTAGAGCCTGCCCACTGTATTCTAGAGCGGTCTAACTAGGCTGAGTTAGAGCATGTGCAAGACTCCGGGGGTTAGGGACGTATCACAGAGATGTCAGGTATCTCCATTACTGTGATTCTTTTCCTAAAAACACCATCCACCATTCTAGTCACAAATATTACATGCAAAGCATTTTAATGTAGAGGAAAGGAAGTAAAGAACTTGAACTTTCTCTAGCTACATGTTTCAAAGCAGAGAGAAGGGAGACTCCTGGAGGCAGCCAGCACTGCTTCCCACCACGCTGGGAGTGTCCGTGTCCACTCTTTTCTACGGTGAAGCCGGACACAGGCTCTATCCCCAAAAGGAAATGCCAGCAAAACAGCCTCTCCTTGTTTCTTGAAAGGAAAAACTGATTTCCTTCTACTGTTTAGTCTAATAAGCAGGAACCTGGGAGCCTCCGGCTCCATCGTCTGCACTGTGATGCTGCTGAAAATTCTGCAGGACTTGCAAGCCATCGAAGTCAAACTTGAGAGGAGGCATGACTGAGCATTTCTTGAACTTGCAGACATTTCAAGACATGCCAATCCACATATTTTTAGCCTCCCTGTCCTTTCCTTTCTTTCACTCCAGTGACGGGACTGAACAGCAAGAACGATACTCTCCTAAAAGAATAGCTCCCTGGAGAACGAAGGAACTGAGCAGCTACCATATGAAGAACTGCGTCCTAGCGCCGTAGTGCTCTAGGCCTTTGCTGTCCCCTCCTCACCAAAGGCTGCCAGAGCAAAACAGAGGCAGGAGGCAGGTTTCCAGCCCAAGCTTAGGCAGCTCCTTCCACCTGGGTGGGTTTGGGAGCCCCTTACACTCACTGACCTGTATTCCTGCCAGGTGTCCCGGACAGAGTTCCTAAGTAAAGGGCAGCCCCACAATGGCTGAGAGCAAAGGCCAAAGCCAGGCTTCTGGTGTCACAAGGAGACCAGAGCCAGTGGGAGAAGGTGGGCCCCAGGGTGGAATTAGTGACAGAGGCCAAAGCTTCTGGTATCTAATCGAGAACAAGATAAGAAAAAGGAAGAAGGGCCCATTGTCCCCACTCTAGGAGGTTGAGGGGAGTGGGAGATTGGAGGGGGGGGGGTCCTTTCAGGAAGCTCCTCAAAAAGATAGGGGTAGTTAGAAAAAGTGTTGCAAAACAAAAACAAAACCAAAAAAAAAAAAAAATCCAAAAACCTAGAGCAGGGCCAAAGAGAAAAGCTGGGAGGGACGATTAGTGGGGGGCTGCAAAGTGGGGGCAGGGGCTGGGGGACCAGCAGCTGGGCTGGTGGCTGGCCACAGCCCAGAAACCTTGACTCAAAGGACTCACTTGAGTTTAGTCCTCCCCCAGGACTGTGGAAGGGGGAAAAAGGAAGGGAGAAACAAGTCAAAAGTCTATGGAGGAAGGAGCTTTCTGTTGTAATGGACTACCTCTTGGGTCTGTCCCCAATTTTCTGGGTTTTGTTCCTGGTTTAAAAGAAGTTTTATGTCACCCATGAGAGTCTGCATTTTTGTGGGATTCAAATATTCCTTAATTAGGTGTTGTCTCTTTACAGAAAGAAAAGACGCCTTTTATTTCATTTTACTTTGCCATTTTAATTTACTCCCTTTCGTGTTTAATAACTAGGTAGGGAAATGTTAAACAGCTGCTGTAAAATATTACAAACTCTGCTCCCTGGGAATGCTGAGAAGGAACTTTCTAGAGCTATCTCCCTCCCAAAGAAGAGCCCCATGGGAGGGGGCCCACAAATCCCAGCTTTGTGGTAAAGGTGGAAGGAGGGGAGATGTGCTGTTTCCCTCCAAGCCACTGTGGTCCCCTAGCACCCTGTCAACCTTCACTCCAGAATCTTCTTGGGTAGAGGTCTGAATGCAGAGGGAGTTTGAGGGAAGCTGAGAAACACACACCCAACCTGTTTGTTGCTCTCCTCAGGCACCAACTTCTGAGCCAGGCTGAGACTACCTTAACTACAACTAGGGAATCTGCCCTGTGAAGCTCTGGAAAATCAAGAAAGACCAAAAAAATCACAACAGAAAAGCAGAAGTGGCCAGGAAAATGTTTCTTTATGGCCTTGGTCTACTGGATACTGGCTCTCTTATTCCGTCTGAAGTTTGAGGGAAAGGACAGACTAAGGGATGGAGCTATAGTTTTTTCTACAGCTAAAAAGTAAGGGGGGCACACTCCCCATCTAGATCGGGCCGACCCTCCAGCCAAAGGTCAGTACTTGTCTGCACATTGCAGATGCTTCCCAAGGGATCTGGAACACCAATTCGCAGGGCAGCGCAGGGCACCAGTCTCCGTCTACTGAGCTGTGTATGATGCTTATACGCTCATTTTGCTGGTAAAAGAGCCTGTCATAAAATGTAATACTGACTATAAAACAAATCAGCGCTTTGAAACGACTGGCTTCAGATGTTTTCATAAATCCCTAATGGCTCAGGCACTGCCTGCTATTGATAATATTAATGTGTTAATAGTTCCTCTGAAGCAGCAGCGCTGGGTAGGGCTGGACACACACACACACACACACACACACACACACACACACACACACACACGGGAATACCAGGGAATTGGAAAACAATGCTTTGGCTCTCCCTTGAATTCCGGCTGCACTTGGTTGACCTCAGAAAGCCAGATCCAAGGGAGAAATCTGATATTTAAATTATTGGCTGGAACTCCCCTTTAAAGTGTTTTACGTTGGTTCATAAAAAGGTATATTATATAGGTATATGAACATATAAAAGCATGCAAGCATAGCTGTGCTCCCAGCAGCATTATTCACAGTAGCCAAGAGGCGAAACCAACCCACATGTCCACTGACAGAGGAACAGATAAACAAGATGTCATATGTGCACTCCCTGGAATATCACTCGGCCATAAAAAGGAACAGAGATCCTGACACCTGCTACAACACGGATGAAGCTTGAGGACATTATGTCAGTGAAATAAGCCAGCTACAGACCGACAAATACTGTAGGGTTCCACTGTAGAGCAGTTAGATTTCACAGAGACGGAAAGTAGAAGAGAGGCTATCGGCAGCTAGAGGAAGCGGGGGAAAGAGGAGTTAATGTTTTATGGGTATACAGTCTGTTGAGGAAGATGACAAAGTTCTGGAGATGGATGGCGATGGGTACACAACACTGTGAATGTACTTAATGCCACAGAACGGTATACTTAAAAATGGCTCACATGGGGGCTCCTGGGTGGCTCTGTCAGTTGAGTGTCCAACTTTTATTTTACAAGAATTTTTTAAATGGGAGTAGAAAAGCATGTGAATAATGGATAATGTCCCCAGAACTTGGAGCTCCCAACACTACCCACCCGAGGCTGAACCAGCCATGCTGGGCTTTCTCTGCCCTTAAGAGAATGGAAAGTTTGGGGGCAGCCATCTGGCTCAGTCAATGGGGCTTATGACTCTTGATCTCTGGTTGTGAGTTTGAGCCACGTTGGGTGTGTAGAGATTACTTAAAAATACAATCTTTAAAGAAAAAGAAAATGGGAAGTTTTGTGTCTGCACTTCCCCAGACACCCAAGCAGCCCAGAGAAGTCTACCCATGAAAATCCCATTCCAACCTCAAAAGGGAACTTAAGGAACCAAGAATGACATTTTTCATGATGCAATTTCTCCACTCCTTCCTGGCCAGCATCATTCAAGTCGGAGGAACCTCAGAAAATCAACGTTCCAATCTCCCTGGCCACAGACACAAGTTTTTTTGAGGCGCATTTCTGTGGCTGGACCCGCCCCCCACCCCCCTGCCAGCCCTCTGATTCATGGGATGGAAAGAAAGGATCTAGAGAGTCAGAGTTACAAATAACAGAGGGAGTGGGGGGCGAGGGGGTGAGGGGTGGCTCTGGCTAGCTCACAATGTTTTTCCTGGACTCGCCTCTGTCTTTTGGGGTTCCTCTTTCCTGAGAACCACTTGCCTAGAATCTGTGATTTTGCCTCACACTGGTCCAAGAAAGAGAACCTGGGAACCACCAAAGCTGTTGCATCTGAAGGCGGAAAGAGGTGGCCCAGTCAGAGGCCAGCGCCTACCCAGAAGCTTCTCTCAGTAACACAACAGACATTGGATGCATGCCACAGGTTTTGCTAATGCTTGTTCTTTGGGGTCAGTTTATTTAAGAAATGGCCAGAGCATGGGACACCTGGTTCACTCAGTTGGTAGGGCATGTGACTCTTGCTCTCAGGGCTGCGAATTCGAGCCTAGAGTTGGGTGTAGAGATTACTTAAAAATAAAATCTTTAAAAAAAAAAGTGGCCAGAGCCTTCAAACCCCTGCCCTCTTCCCCTGCAAGGAGATAAACATTGGCATAATCTTTCCCATTCCAAGTCTCCCTGGGCCCTCCCCTCAATTTCCATTACACTTCATTACCCCAAGCCAGGCAGCCATGAGCTCCTGAGTCCCCTCACACAGACTTTGGCCCAGCTTTGCACCTACAACATGTCAGTGCCCATTCTTCCTGCAGGTAGGGAAGATGAAACCCATAGCCAGTATGAGAAACCTGTTCGGATCCCTCCACAGAGAAAAGGACAGAAGAGAACATGGTGCCTATTAACATGATGCCTAATAGTTTTCAGGCTGATGGGCCCAGTGGCAAAGACCCAGGCAAAAGAGGGGAGCCAGCCAGGAGGATCCGACACAGCCTGTAAGGGGAGCCCCACTGGAAGAAGGTGGGGAGCACAGCACAAGGCTCACACTGCTGAGGTAAGGCCTTAGGTGGAATGGCCCCAGGGTGCAGCCCAATAAAGGCAGTCAGAACAGAGCCTGAGATGTGAGCCAGTTAATGGGTTAAAAGCTGTTAGGCTGTTAAGACTTGGAGCAGGGAGAGAGATGCATAATCTGAATATCACTAAGACAATTTTGCAGCCAGCATCCAGATTTTCTAAATCAACCACTTCACCAAATTCCCTGCCAGCTCATAAAATGCCTGTCTCCCCTTCCTTCCTTTTTCCAAATGATGCTATTTTATTAAATAGTGTTTAACCACCTGGGTGGTTCAGTTGGTTAAGAGTCCAACTTCAGCTCAGGTCATGATCTTGCAGTTCGTGGGTTCGAGCCCTGCATCAGGCTCTCTGCTGTCAGCATGGAGCCTGTTTCAGATCCTCTGCCCCTCCCTTGCTCTCGGGCTCTCTCTCTCTCTGTCTCTCAAAATAAATAAATAAATTTAAAAAAGTAATAAAATAGGGGTGCCTGGGTGGCTCAGTTGGTTAAGCATCCAACTTTAGCTCGGGTCATGGTCTCATGGCTCATGGGTTCAAGCCCCACATTGGGCTTTGTGCTGACAGCTCAGAGCCTGGAGACTGCTTTGGATTCTGTGTCTCCCTCTCTCTCTGCCCCTCCCCCGCTCACTCTCTCTCAAAAATAAACACTAAAAAAATAATAATAATAAAACAAAAACAGTGTTGGAGGTTGGGGGGAGAAGTAGAGAACTGAGGGGAGAATTACATTTTAATTTTATTTTAAATGCAGTTTTGTTCCCTTCAAGGCTGTCCTAAATTTGGTTAGGACCAGAATGTGTAGGCCCTCATAATTTGCCAAGTTGGATTTAAATGTGCTATAATAGTGTGTGTGTGTGTGTGCACGTGCATGTGTGTGTGTAGACTTATTCAATCAAATATACATTTAATATGCACAAGTATTCATTATATCACAGCAGAAACATGTTGACTCTGTGTTTACAGTCTTTGGAGATATATTTTTAAAAATCGTATTTTTGCTTTGTGTATACACATTTGCTGTTGCTTATAATTCTTCTGGAAGCCTGACCGGTTTAACTACTTCAGCTTGGACTCACTTGAGGGGCAGAGAGAGTATGCAAAGCTGCAGAGTGCTTTCATATTTAAAAGGGGCTTCTCCAGGATTGCAGACCTGTGGGTTGATGGTCTTTCTCTGGATCCATTTCCTGTTTTTCAGGCTGACCCAAGTTCTCAGACCACCCGGGCTGGGTCGGCTGCAGCTGGGGGTCTCAATGGGATCTCTGCAATTCAAGGGGGCCTATTCCAAAACAGGATCTGAGCTGCAAACTGCCTTTCTCATCCCTGTAATTAGGGGGCACCGGGATGCATAGGACCCTGGGGTAGAGGGCCTAGTGACCAGTGAGTCAACTTTACAAAAAGGAGGCTGGAAAAAGGAACAGAATGAGTTTAGGATGGTGAGACCCTAGGACATAAGGAAGGAGGAAAATGGGGTAATGAGGAAGCTGGAGGCTTAAGACACCCTCCTGGGAAACCAAAGAACGAGTTGTCACTGGTTTTTGGTCAACAGACTGGAGGCCTCAGGAGAGCCCAGGTCTGGGTCTCTAGAAGCTAAGCTGCCACCCCCCAGGAGCACAACCACAACCAGCTGAATCCAGAGGCCTTGGGCCACTCCCCCAGGACAGACCCTGTCACCAAGCAGCCCCCCACTGACGCACTCTTGGGGCCCACTAGAGCATAAACACTCCAAACACTGATTTAATCTGTTTGGAAACCACAGGTCAGAAGATACCAACAAGGCAAGAACCACGTTTAACACATTCAAGACTTCCAAACATTTAACTGATTCAAACACGCCTGGCCACAAAAACCAATGGAGAAATTTAAGACCCTCTTGTCAAAAACACAGATACACAGGGCCCACCTCAAGGACCCCCAGGGACCACTCGCTTCTGGAAGCCCACGCGTGGTGTGTATCTCGTGGGCCTATTCCTAACCTCGCAGTTGTTCCCACTCGCCCGCTCCTAGGAGATCCGGATCCTCAGTGACCCTTCCTCTCCCCCCGCCCTCCCCGGCCTCGCCATTTCCTGAGCTGGGATCTCCCACAGAAGTCCAGCGTTTCCTGTGTTGCAGGGACTTCTCCAACTTGGAGCGGAAATCAGGTCCGGGCCAGGGACACAGGGGCCCGTCGCCCCGGTTTCTGGCCCGAGCCCCGAGACCCCTATGGTCCGCACAGTATTTGGCCGGTGCCGCGGCGTGTGCGGAAAGATGGTTACACCCGAAAGGAATCTCGACTCCTCGCGGAGCCACTGCTCGCGTCTCTCCGCACGCTCACGTTCTGGCTCGGCTTTCAGCAACTCCCCCGCCTCTCTAACCACTCGCTCGTAATTCGTGGGCCGCCGCGGAGCTGCGCCCGGGGCTACAGTCCCCAAATTAAAGCGCTTTTGCAGCCTGGACTCCCAGCGAGCTGCCTCCGCGCGCCACGCCGGCACCTCCTGCCCGCGCTCGCCTCCCCGCCCCGCGTCCCGGCAGCTGAGATGGATGTGATTTCACGCACATCCTGCGCACACACACGTGCGCACACACGCAGTCGCCCTCAGCGCCGCCCGCACACACGTACGAGCCTGGACGCTTTCCTTTTGTGCTCGCTTTGCAGGACGTGCTTCTCTGCCCCTGGCTTCCGCTTTTCGCGCCTCGTCTCCTCCGCCTCGCCCCGGCGAGTCCCCCGGGCCAGGCTCACTCGTCCCGGCCCCTGTAGCCCCGTGGGGTCCCTCTCCCGCTCCGCCCGGGAGGAGAGCGGCCGCGGAATCTCCAAGCGCGCCCAGCGACGGCCGGGGTCTGCGGGCAGCTGGGGCCGCAGGGCTGGCCTCGGGCCTGCGCCCTGTTTGTTTTCCCTTCGCCCCCTGAATGCTAGATTAAGATGTAAAGATTACCCGCGCCGAATAATGCCGGGAGTCAACACTCGAGCAAACAAAAGTGCTTGCACAACTCCGCCAACCCCGCTGGGACCCGGGCCTCGGGCTGGGGGAGAGAACGCGCTCCTCGCTGCTAATTACAAATAAATGATGATGTGCTCACTAAGTAATTGATTTAATGAAGTTCCTATGAAACTATTAAACCCGGGTGGAGGTCAGGCTGGAGGCGCCCCAGAGCGCCCATTGTGGGCTGTTTAACTCCACCAGGCTCCTCGCAAAGACATCGGGGCTAATAGGTGAAGTCACAGCTGTTCGCACTGACTTCTCGGAGCGCCCGGCCGGCCGCGGGCACCCTCGCGCCCTCCTCCTGTCGCGCCCTCGTGCCCCGCCGCCCGCGCCCCGCGCCGGCCAGCTTACCCACGCCACTCCCAGCCCCGCCGCCAGCTCCCGAGGGCCTCTCCAAAGGGATCCCGCGTCTCGTTAAGAGCGGGAAGTTGAGCGCTGAACTTGTGCGCACCGCCAGCAGTCGGCGGCGTCCACCGCCGCCCACCCCTCCCTCCTCACCCCACCCCCGGCACTTGGTGCAGGAACTGCAGCCAGTGTGCCACGCAGGGTGCTCGCGCGCTCTTGGCAAGGTGCCTGGAGCCCGAGCGTGTGCCCAGTGCACTGGCTAAGGCGGGGGCGGAGGGGGTTGAGTTGTACATAAGTGTGTGTGTGGGGGGGGGGGGAGTGTGTGTGTTTGTGGTGTGTGTGCGTGTGTGTGTGAGCGCGTGCCGTACGTTTCCGGCCAAAAGGCCACGTTTTTACATGCCTTACCCTGGCCTGCGGCCTGTTCAGGCAAAAAAGTAATAAAGAAGGGGACCGAAGAACAAGGTGCAAAAAAGATCACCCGGGGGACAGTGGGCATGGGAACCCTAGTCTTAGGTTTTGCAGACCTGCTGTGGGAGGAGGGAGTTGTACTGGCACAGCCCTCTCATCATCCCCACCTCCCACTTCTGCCAGCTCCCTGACCCGGCCAGGCGGTTCGCCCCAGAGCGACACCTTCAGCTCCCAGTGGGGCGGATCCTGTAGGCCGCAGGCCCCGACGCCCTGGCTGACAGATCCGAGCTACCTCCCTCCCCACCGTGCACAGAGCCCAGCCCCTGCAGGAAGGTGGGAACTGCTTCTCCTGCGGGATGGCTCTTGATGGGAAATGTAACCGCCTCTTATCCTGGAGGCTGGGGGACCCCTGAGGGGACACAGCCTCTAGATGGAGAAGCAATCATTGCAAACGGATCTGAAGTTAGGGATGCTAAACCCCTGCACTGGGCAGCAAGGGCAGGAGAGAGCGTTTGAGTGCATCTCCTCCTACCCTCCGGGAACTTTGTAATGAAAGAGAAGGCCCAAGTCCTTCTGGAACTCCACACCGGCAGACAGGGCCTCCCTTGGGGGTTCTGGCTGCAGAAGTCAATGGCCCAGGGTACCCTGCACCCCTATACCCCGCCAAGTCTTGTCTCTCCTTGTCAAGAACTAAGAGTTAACAAAGTTTCTTAAAGTACTCATTTCATCTATGCCAGTTTAATGTTAGTAATTTCCAGCTGCTGAAATCAACTTCCATTTGATTTTCAACCAAACGCTTGGAGTTGAGGAGGAGGGGATATTTTGCATGCTGTTGGCGCCCTTAAACAGAACTCCACTCTGTCTGGGTCTTAGGTTTTCCAATACCTGGAGGGAAAATTGACAAAAATCTTCCCTGAGTCTTGCTTGAGCCCTCAGTTTCACCGTCTGTAAAATTGGATCAGAGATCCTTGGCAAAACTCCTTTGGGCTTTGTGATCTTGGAAGGGGACCTTCAGGGGAAGGAGGAAGTCAGTAAAGACGCCGGTTTGCACCAGGCTTTTGTCTTTCTTTGTACAAGCTAGCCCCTTTGTAAAATAACGCCTCACCAGACTGCCTAATGGATTTTTGCAGGGCTGGGGTTCTAATTTTCCCCACTCACAAGCAGATGAACGAGAATGAGTGTTCCATCCCAGCGAGTCCCGCGTGGCCCTTGTTTGCTAAACAGCACCTCTCCCAAATGTGCCCAAAGTGGTGCACGCCGCCGGCGCACTCTCCTCCCTGGCCGAGGGCAGATGTTCCCATTTTGTTCCCGCCTCTCCTCCCCTCACCCAGCTCCTCGTATTCCTTTAACGCCTGCTGAGGACTGCATCCCTGCTGCCCTTAATGTAGGATGGGCCCTTCTCTTCAGCCTCCAAATGAGAAGTGACATTTGCACTCGGCTCAGCCAACGCGTGAGCACACCGCGGGGACACAGGCCCATTGAGCGAGTGAGGCCGAGGGGCCGGCGGGCTCGGCGGCGGCGTCCGAAGCTGCCTTAATTAATACCATCTTAAATAGTGCAGCAGCCACCGAAGACAAAGTTGAAGAAAGACTTTAAGGCTGAGTGCCCCTCGACAAGCTCTTTTTCCCCATGTCATTCAATATTTAATGCGCCCGCTTCTAATGCTACTACTGGTGTTCCTTTCTCAGCAAGGACATTATTTTTTCACGGTGCCCATAGCCAGGGAAAGCCCTTTAGGCAAAGAAAATCAAAATGTTTGTTGTTTTGGATGACTTATAACTCTTGTTTAACACAAGCACTTTCAGCAAAGTATAACAGGCGCAGCGTCCAAAGCAAACAACACAATCCTTGTGACAGAGTCGGACACAAAAAGCACATTGTCTTGCGGACTACCCCTTTTCTCTGGAGCTAGATGGGGGCCTGTCTCCGAGTGAACACCACGATGCCATTTCACTTTTGAACTATTGTTTTTGAGTTATGCCATGTGGTCAAAAGGAGCGAGAAGGGGGTTGTTTCCAGGCTCATAAGACAAACGAGTTGCCTTTTCATTGAAATCCCCCCGCGATCCTTGAAAACGGAGTTTAAATGTCACCTCCGCCTTTCTAATGGGCACAGGGCTGGAGGCGACCCTTCAAAGCGCCTGGGTGATAAACGACCCTTATTAAATATAGCCGGGACCGCTGGGAAAGTCCCGCGCCCGGCCAGCACGTGGAAGAGCGCCCCTCGCTGGAGGGCCCCGGAGAGGCCGGGCCTCCCCAGCAGCCGACCGAGGCCTTGGCGGCCGGCCGCGGCCCGGCCCCCGGCCCGGCCTCGGGGGTCGGGGTGGGGAGCCCGGGTGAGGGGGGCCAGTTGTAATACAACTTCTTATCTGCCGCCCCCAACACGCCCGTGCGCCCCCATCCCCAGAGTCTCGGCGTGAAAGCTTGGTGCATTTCCCCCTGACTTCTTTTTGTCCGTTGCCGAGTGGCGTCTGCAAGTCTGAGCTGCAAAGTTACTGATTTGCAGGCTGCATGTTAAGGCAGCCCATGTAAGTAATTTCTCCGGGCACCCCAGCAAAGGAGAACAAATCGCTGACAAAGGCGAGCGCTTTCGATTCAGCGGCGTCGTTAAGGCAACCCCGAAGTATTCCTCCTATAATAAGTTCCACTTCAAAGGGTTTCTCATTCAGCGGTGACTGCTTCGCACTTTTATTAAGTCCGGGCTTTTTCACTCGGAGGAATCATCTGTTTGGTTATTTTTCATCGTGTTTATTTTTCACCATTCACACAGTACTTGTATTAAATAAACAAAGAACAATCGCTCTGCAAATAAAAGTACTTAGGTGGGGAGAGAAGGAAGAGGCACTGGAGCTCCGGGCGCCCCTGGCCCAGTCCCCTCCTCCAACTGCACCCACCCCACCCCCACCCGGCTTTCTCTCCTCCTCTCCTCGGTCCCCCTCTCTCCTTTCTGGAGAGCTAGGAGGTTGCATGGGAGATCGTAACAACAAGTGGGTGGAAAGACATACGTTATTATAGGTCGCGCATGTCATATTCTATGGGTAACACTATATGTAATACATATAGTTCCGATGAGGTGTAAATTGAGTGTGCTAAGTTGGCATGAAAGTACAGGTCACTGCAACTGTATCTTAATAGAGTGTCTCGAATCACTGTGGACCCTCTGCCAGCGACTCCCCTGGCCCAGCCCATTGCCATAGCAATCCTGACGCTTGGTGTGGGTGTACCATAAAAGCAGTAGTTTGAATTTCAAAGAACATGCCTTTGAACTTCTCCCTGCCTGATTAGGCACTTGTGCCCGCGTGTGAATGTGTGTGCCCCGGACTGTTTGGGCGTGGACGTGGCGGGGGGGGGGGGGGGGGGGGTGAATTTCTGTGAGTTTTTTATCACATAGGGAAAGTGTGCTGGCAACCCCAGGGCGGTTTGTCTGTGGGTCTCCTTAGCCATCCCTCCAGCCCTGGAATGGTGGGTTCCCCTGGCCATGTGTCTATTTTGGTAGATGATGGGAAGTGTGATCTGACAGGCTGAAAGTATTAGTAAGTGTCTGGATTCAGCTTTCCTTTCCTCTAACTTAGATGATCACTTGAGAAACCAGATTATCTCCCCCTCCAAAGCCCCAGTCCTTTTTTCCAACCAAAGTGGGATAAAAAATACTTCTGGCGGGACCATCTCTCATTCCATTTCATAGAGAAAGAGATGATAGATAGATAGATAGACAGATAAGATGGTAGGTAGGTAGGTATGAATAGTAGGTAGGTAGGTAGGTAGAATGAACTACTATGGTCTCAAAAAACTTCCACAAAATGCAAGATGTAAATGACAAGATGGCAATACTAGCATGTCTACAGAGAGTTGGGCCTCGCTTTCAAGGACTTTGGGCCTCCTCCTTTCCTGTCCCCAGTGCTGTCCCTCTTGTGTGGCCATCTCCAACTCCTTAAAAGAATAGAATTCTCACCCTCGAGCTATTTCTCAGTGCTTTAGATTTTTGGAGCATTCTCTTTAGCAAAGAAAATCCTGAATGGGAAAAGATATACATAAAATACAAATAACCATGTGTTTGAAGACTCTCCTAGCCTGGAAAACAAAGGTAGATGATTTAAAATGTTTGCGAGGGCCACAAGGGCCACATCTTGCCTAGGAGAGATGAAGTCTTTGATGATAGCCAACTTAGTGTCAATAAGTGGCTTTCTTTGAGACATATTCAGATGGGAACGTCTTGCTTGCCAATTGCCATAGAAATCTTAACACACCATGAAGATTGTCCAAGCGCCAAGCCTTCCGTTCTGGACTAAATTACTTTGAAGTGGCGCAGGACGAGCAGTGGTCAATTTTAACTCTATAGACTGGACAGAGCTCTGGGAGCGGAGATTGTGCGTTTTAAAGCAGAAAATAAGAAGGGGAAACTTGTTTTATACACTCTATACAAGGTTCTGCTCATTGTCAGATATCTTTTATCTTTTATATTTCCCATGAATGATTCATGTCTTGGTGGCTTTGTGTCCTCCCTTTCACCAGAAACTTCATTAGAGAGCTATAAGTTTTCCCATTGATTGGGGCCCTTCGCTGAGTGTTTTTCTCCTTCGTGTGCTGGTTATTGTCATCTGACTTGAAACAAGTCTTTGCTTCGTGTTTCACCTTTAGTACATTTAACAAACTTGACTTTTCAAAACCACTGTAAGCTTATGGAGAACTGCTTATTGACGTTACTACCAAGAATACTAATAATAATAAAACTATTTGCCTTTTATCAGTTTTGTATCAGCTAACATAAAAACAAGCAAATGTTCAGCCCTGTTCAAATGGATGGCCAATCACATCAGTTTAAGCCACTTGAACATTTTGTTGCCATGATTCTAATTTCTAACACCTGCCTTAAAATGCTGAGCTAGGTTACATAGATCAGCTCAACTTGTAAATAAACCACAAACTGGATGCTACCCGTCCCCTCCCCCCCTTACCCCCCCCCCCCCCATTACCTGATGTGAGCAGTGTTTAATGTCCTATTCATTCAGCGTGTAGTTAACTCAGTACCCATCTCAGCCCCTGATTTTACCCTTCTTTGTGCCTGGATGCCTCTCACTGTCCCTCCACCTTTTCCTCATACTTTTTACCCTTTTACTTTAGAGGGTAGGCACCAAAGAAATGCGAAAACTCACTTTTCAGATTTTCACCGATTAGGATCTCTAAGGACATTATTAACAAATGAGTGCAGGAACCCCTAAGATTTATGTTAGTGTTACATGCAACTTACAGGGCTCAGTCTTCATAAATATTGTATTTTCTAGATTAGATGGGAAGTTAAACCAAGCTGTAAAAATATTTTATTGCTAGGGAGAGGCTAAGAAATAAAGAGCTCAAGAAGACCCAATGTTCACCAGTCAGCAGCCTGTTCTATTTGTAAAAGAATGGCAGAAATATGCCATTAGGCAAAACATGAGCAATACATAGGAAGAATACCTTTATTAAATTTTTTACTTCATAGTCATTCTTGCTTTCTTTCTATTGGAGGTACACATTTTAAGTTTTTATTTTAGGTGTATCAGGAACCAATAAATCTGTGGCAGAGTAAACCTATGCATGGCAAAATACATAAAATACATACTCCTTTGTTTCAGAATAAATAAACCTGTAGCATAATAAAGAATAGTGCAAACTACCATTGAAAAAGTTGTATAAATAAAACAACTCATTATAAATCAGGAATATTTTGTTCTAATAAGTTTACGATACATAAATTATCCCCCCGAAGTTCATACCTTATTTTGTCTATTTGAAAGAGCTTTGAAAGTGAATAATACGAAAATCAAATAAACTTTAAAAATGTAGAATTATTTTATATTCAAGTTTTATGGTCTTTTTCTTTATAAAGGAGGGTCTGCATGTTTCATATTCACTGTAACAATCTGAAGACAACATTGAAAGGCTTTCAAAGTGACAGCACCATGCACTGTACTAGTAATAGAATATATCTATAAACTATATATAATCTCGTCAACACAATGCAAAAAAAACATGCAGGAAGAGTCCTGGTTTTCACATTACGTTGTTCATTCAAGTAAGCTTAAAAATATATTCCCCCATTTTCTTTCCTTTTTTTTTTTTTTTTAAATAAACCGTGGATCATAAACAACAATCTTTCACCAAAATGTATAATATAATTCTTTGGTGTGCTTTGAACTCTTCCAGGAAAACAAAGGATGATGTCTGAAAATAAATTAATTCAACTGTACAAATAATAGTGTTCACATACAAGTTATTAACAATGACAAGACTACATCAACCACTCACAGCACACAAAACAAATTTCTACAAACCCTGGGGAGGGGGTGTCTTCAGGGTCTCTGAGGATAAATTAGTGCTCTTTAGTATATTTGTATGATGTTTATGATGGACTATATTTTGCACAAGATGTGTTGCATGAAGTGAAAATAAATTGACTAAGAGTTATTGTCCTAGGTCCTTGACCTTTTTTATCCTAGCTTGACAGCTCTGGCAAAGGTCACACATTCATCAGTGTTTGGTGGTAACTAGAAACCTTTTAAAAATTTTAATATGTATAGCCACTCCCTCCCCTCTTTTCATGTAAATCATACACTTCGCACACTGTCGTTTTCAAATGGGATAGAATTCAGTGTGCTTAGTGCTCAGGTGGGAAAAAATGCATGAAAATGCAGTTCGGGCATTGAAAAATAAAGACTTTTTAAAAGGCTGATACAACAGTATAAAAGAGGGGTTGGCCTGTCTTAAAAACAACAGCTTTCCCAAAAAAGTAGGCATGTTGCCAACATCACACCTCCTTAGACTTGCCTGTTAATTTTGGCATCCCAAAAAACTTCTCTAAAACTTATCTTTTTATGACACAAGGAGTTTGGACACAGTAAAAAGGCAGCATCTGCGATTTCAGATTTAAAAAAAAAAACCGTAGAGAAAAAAGAAAGCACTTGAATTTCTTCTATTTTATAAAATATCACAGCTTCACAGTTGACTGTTGCAGCAGCGTGTTCTTGTCCCCACTTTTGCGGGAACAATCACAGTAGCACAATACGCAGAGACGTAATAAGGTTGCTGCATCTTTTTTCTTTTTAAATCCTACAAGCAGGGTACTGAAGAGATAATCCCGTATAAAAATACTGTGTTAAGATGAGAGCAGTAATAAAAGAGTGGAAAGTTAAAATCACAACTATTAGAACTCAAAGGATTTTTTTTACAAATATTTTTGGACACAGGTACAGTCTAAGATCTGTTGGCAATGCAGCAAGTGTGTGGTTTACAATCAAGAGGCCTTTTCAGAAATAGGGCCCAAGGAGGAGGCAAAGAGGCTCCAGAGAAGCCCTCGTTATGGTGTTAAAGGCAATCTCGAGGCACTCCAGGAAATGCAGAGGGCCTTGGTGCTGTGTTGAGTTCCGACTTAATGCTTTTTCTTGCTCATTTCCAAATATACATATATTGAGTCAGCAGTGTGTATCTCCATTAACCCTTGGTACATTTTGCTCCTAGCCCTGTTCCCCTGTAACCTACAAGTCCAGCTTGGTTGGGTTTTGTTTGTTTGTTTGTTTGTTTGTTTTCTAAGGGAAAAAAAAAAGCCCAAATATCTTAATTAAATTAATTAAATGTACAAACACCATAGGGTTTCATACTGAATAAATAGGGCTAATTAGACCCGGTGGCAAGTCTGAGTCAAGGGTTTGTCTCAGGCTCGGCATTGTCTCAGGTTAGGATATGGTCCAAGGACTCCCACTTATTACTTATTATTATTACTAGTAAATTCTAATGTATCGTCCGCGGGACTTCAGAGTTCCCATACATCTCTTCGTCTTCAGACTCGGAAGTGGTTCCGTTGCTGGAAGGTGTGTGAAGGTGGCTGGGGGCTCCACTGGCCTGGCAAACATACCACTCATTGAGGTTGGTCACCTGAGGAGACAGAGTGCTAGAACGACTCCTGGTTGGGTCCAGCACAGGGGACAAGGGGGCACCCACTGGAGTCCCCACTGAGGAGTAACCAAGGGCTCCTGGAGAAGGTGGTGGGGACTTGCAGTGAATCTTCATGTGCTTCCTCAGAGAGCTGGGGTGAGTGTAGGACTTGTCACAGCCTCGGATCTTGCAGTAGTAAGGCTTGTCGCTCGTGTGGACATGGGAATGTTTCTTCCGATCGCTGCTGTTGGCAAATTTCCTGTCACAGCCATCAAATTCACATTTGAAAGGCTTTTCCCCTGCAACAAAACAGAGGGCAGGTCAACAATTGCTTTTCAGAGACCCCTCACCTGAGAGAGAGAAATCTTGGAACAGAAATGAGGATGCATTTTCCCATTCTCTCGAAGACCAACCCCAGCCTGGTTTCTATTCCTAATTCCTACGTTCCAGAAGGCAACAGGGAAGGGACACTGGGCCTGTGAGTGGCTAGATGTCAGTCCCTGCAGTACCAGAGGGTTCAGGGAGACGATGGCTAGAGCATGATCCAGGATGTAACACCAAAATCCAACAAGGACCCAGATACCCGTGTCCTCACTGCCCTCAAGGTCTGTACCTGCAAGGATACAAGCAGATCCCCTGTCAATATAAATGCTAATAAAATGATTCTTCCAAAGCCACAGCTTGGGGGAAGGATATAAAAAAAAAGAGAAAAGTAAGCACATTACACTAAATTAAAAGTGAAGTGGGGGAGGTGCCATGCAATTATAATAACGGCATTTTGTTTCAGAGCGTCCCCAGGATTCCACCGATGGGAAAGGAAATAAGGCAAAACCCCGTTCTCTTTAGAAACAAAGGCACCTGTGAAACACACAGTCCCATCACTAGATTTCATATAAGCCTGGATGGGCAGAGGCGAGGCTGTTGGCCTCTTCTTTCTCCCAGCTTTCCTCACAACTTGCAGGGCAATTAGGAGCCTTTGGAACAGAACCTCGGAAACGTGAATAAAGACCACAAGCTGCAGCCAGAACTTAGCTTGTACCTGATGCCCCACGGAAACGTATTCTGACAGCCTTCTACCCCACTTAATAGTCAGAAAAGGGACTGTTTACCACAGTCGTTGGCCCATCGTCCCTTTCTTTAAGCTGCTCTAACCACCCCAGGAACACAATGCCTTTAAACACAAGGCCCCTAGTTCAGGGAGTGGACATGTTAATAACACAACTAGAAATTCAGCCACAACACCTCGGTATTAAAAAGCAAAAAAGGAAGACAGCAGGTAGCAGTAGGAATTTTCCTTCTCACCTCAGTATCTATGAACTTGATGTATTTGAGTCATAATTGAACCAGTTATCTCATACATACTATTGTTTGATAATATCTCCCTCATATTTAAATGATTTTTAAAAATTAAGTTGAGTTTCTCTACTGAATTTCAGCACCTACTCTGGTGGCTCACTAGGTATGGCTTCTTCCTTGGTTTTGGATATGTTTCTCAAAAAGCAACTATTTAAGACAGTTTAGTGTACATAAATTTTTGTGGTGAATTTTCATATACAACTATTTCAGTGTAGTTTTTTTTCTTTTTCTTTTTAATCTCACCAATGACAAAGGCTTGGATGCCAGAGTGTGTTAACACATCTGAAAGTATTCAGATGCCTGGACTATAACTTCCCCTACCTCTAAATACTGTTTAAAAATGAAATTAAATATTATTCAAATACACTTCCTACACTGGTCTATAGAGGGGAAACACAACATAACACAACAACAAACAAGTTAATCACTTTTCATAAAAATATCAGTTATCTATCCTGATCTGAGTTTTACTTTTAAGTTGGAGATAATTCTAATTTAATATAGCATTATTTAAAAATTTATAATGGGCCTTCCTTCCGTAGGGAGGCTTCAGTGGTTTTATTCACCCTATGCAAATGTGCAGTGTCGTTTGGAGTTGTTCCTGTCCTCGCTAAGGATCCCGGATTGTGAAGAATACAGTAGCTCTAAGCACTGCTGGTCCCACCACTAACCACGATGAAGAGAAACAATTACGCCCAGAGAAGGGAGATATGGAATGGGGTGGGGAGTGGGGGGAGTAGAAAAGTAGGGATTAAGGTAATATTAAGGACGAAAATAGAAGGAGAAAATAAGTAAAGGTGAAAGAATTGCTTGTTTTATTCAGGGGACCTAGGCGGGGAACAGTGAGCAAATTCCAGTTTACTGGAAAGGGTGAGAAACCCCAGTGTTTACATTTCAGATTCCGACAGAGGAGTCTATCAGAATCTAACTACTTGCAGAATCTGAGAGAGTAAAGGAGGCTACGCGTGAGCTGCTCTCTGTTCTACCAGTTCCCTCTCCCAGAGAACTCGAGTCTGGCCCAAAGGAAGGTTATAAACCGAATGGGGGTGGGGATGGGAGGAACGTGGGTCAGGAAATGGGCCTTCGGGAGTGGCCGGGGGATAATTCCCTTTGATCAATCTGTTCCGGGATTCCGAATAACCCCCAAAAGGGAGAGCGCCTTGGTAGGGAGGGGGTTCCGGAATGGTCCCTGTCCGCACCCAATCTCGACTGCTAAGCGGCCCAAGGACCGCCAAAACCCCCTGGGCACCGGTTTGAGCACTAACGTGAGGCGCCGGTACCCCTCCCTGAGGGCCTCGGCGAGAACCACTCCGCCACCCGCAGCCGGGCAGGAAACGCAACCCTGACCACGCCGTGAAACCAGAAAACACTACTGCCCAGGGGCCCGCAGCGCTCGGGATCTCCGCCCCCGCCGTGCGCGCGCGCGTGCACGCCCCTCTCCCCCTGGACTGCCGTCGGAGGGAGCCGCGACCCGTGGCAGCTTCCGCGCCAGCAAGTTCCAGTTCCTTGCTCCACGGGGGAAGAAACTGTCCTCAGGTCCGGCGGCGGAGAAGGAAAAGTCCACTCTCTCTCCGAGGCCTGCAAAGGCGGGAAAGGCCCAAGGCCGCAGGTTCTGCTTTCAGGGTGCCCATAGGGGACGGGGTTGGGGGCGGCTTCACCTCCCGCGCCCCGCGAGCCCCCTTTACGGTTCCAGGCCCCTGTCCTGGCGGCAAGTGCCAGGCACAGGGGCAAACAGCTGGCTAAGCGGGCCAGGGAGTTTTTCCGAGAGCCTCGTGGGAAGTTTCCTTTTGGAAAATTCCTTAGGGTGGACCATCTCGATTAGAAAAGCAGGGGGCTGGCCAACGGAGTTCCCGGAAAGATGTGCTCCCAGCCCAGCATCGGTGCACAGGAGGCCTATCAGGTGATGGCCGGGAGGAGCCAGGCCCCGGGCCCAGCCCCAGGCCACCCTGACCCGGCTTGCACGCAGAACCCCCTGATGCCCCGGGCTCCGGCTGTTGGCCAGGCGTTGGGCCCACGCGCGGCGGCTGCCTCCTTGCCGCCCGGCGCCGATAAATCAGCCAAGTAATTACTAAATGTAAACTCCAGTTACTTAAGTGTCCTCCGAGGGGTAATATTGTCTATCCCTATAAATCCCGACTGCTCGCGCTCATCAGCGCTTCCGCCCAACGCGCTAGTACGTTCGATGGAGGCACACGACCCACAGGAAACACCCCACCGCCCCACGCCGCAGCCGCCTTTGGGATGGGAGGGGTCCCCACAGCGCTGGGGGCTTCCCCCAAGTTCTTACGGGGGAGCAGGTACCAAGGACCGCAGGAGACTGCAGCTCACCCTGCCCTCCTCCAAATAGAATCCTCTTTGAAAGGACAAAGCCAAGTTCTCTAGCACCTTGCAGGGTATGTGTGATAAAATGTGTGTGACAGCTGTATGATACTGTATGGGTATGTATGAAGGTGTGTAAATGGGGAAGTGTGCGTATGTGAGGGTGTATGTGGAAGATAAGCGTGTCAGGGCATATGGGTGTTCCAGCTACCAGGAAGTGGGGGGGGGGGGGTAGTATGTGAGATACGGGTGTGTGAAGTTGTGTGCTGTGTGCACGTGAAGATGTATGTGTGGGAAACGTGAGTGGGGGGGGGAGGGGGTCTTCAGGGCCCCAAAGGCGCATTTCTATGGCATTTTGCACCACGCCCCGGAGGGACAGGACCCCTCCCCTCCCGGAAGGGCCACATTGAGCTGGGCCTGGTCGCCTCAATATCGGAGTAAATCCCACGTGCCCCCTCGCACGCCCGCGCTTCGGAGCACGGTGCGGGCTCTGCCACCAGGTGGGGAGGGAAGAGCCACCAGGGCGGCTCCAGCTCCGGCCCCCCTTCCCCATCGCCCTCCCCAAGTTCCCGGGGCCGGGCGAATGGGGGCTGCCGACCGTCCTGGGCTCCTTCCTGCTCCGACTGCTGCTGCTTCTGTTCCGGGGCGGCGGCGGCGGCGGCGTCTGGAGCGCGTTGCCGGTCCCGGCGGAGGGGCTGCGAGCGCGCTGGAGACTCCACCGTGTGGGAACCCAGCGCGGGGCCTGTGTGTGCTATCGAATTACTTATTCATAGAAAAAAAGGGGGAGAGAAAAAAAAGAAGTCACATGTCCGGGTTATACGTATGCGAAGAGAAGCAGCAGAAGGAGGGAAAAATTAAGGCGAGCAGGAGGAGGAAGAGAAGCAGCGGCGGAAGCGGCGGCGGCGCGGGAGGCGGCGGCGGCGGCGCGGCCGGGGACAGACACCCACCTGTATGAGTGCGCTTGTGGATCTTGAGGTTTTCCGAGCGCGCGAAGACCTTGCCGCAGCCCGGGAACGGGCAGGGAAAGGGCTTCTCGCCCGTGTGCACGCGGATGTGGTTGATGAGCTTGTATTTGGCCTTGAAGGGCTTGCCCTCGCGCGGACAGTCCTCCCAGAAGCAGACGTGGTTGCTTTGCTCTGGGCCGCCCACGTGCTCCACCGTGACGTGGTTCACCAGCTCGTGCATGGTGCCGAAAGTTTTGGAGCAGGGCTTGGCGCCGCCGGCCGGGGGCGGTGGCGGTGGCGGCCCGGCCAGCTCCTCGGGGTCGATCCACTTGCAGATGAGCTCCTGCTTGATTGGCTGCCGCATGTAGCGCAGGAAGGCCCCGGCCGCCCCTGGGAGGTGGGGGTGGTGCTGGTGCGGGTGCTGCGCGGGCGCCGGCGGCGGCGGCGGCGGCGGCGGCGCCGGGGGCGGCGCGTGGTGCTGCAGGTGGGGCCCCGGTCCGGCTGCCGCGGCAGCAGCAGCCGCCGCCAGGTTCAGGTTTAAGTTCACGGCTCCGTAGCCGTGCAGGGCGGCGGCTGCAGCGGCCGCCACCGCCCCGTAGTGCGCATCCCCGGAGCGCGGCGCGAAGGGCGGCTCGGTACGTCCGTACAGCTCAGCCGCCGCGGCTGCCGCGGCCGCCGCCAGCCCCAAGCGCATCTGGCCGTTGAGCGGGTGCGGGTGGCCGCCGGGGGCTCCCGGAGCGTCGTGCAGCGCGGGGAAGAGCGCCGGGCCCCCGCCGCCGCTACCGTCCGGGCCCGCGTAGGTGCCGCTGGCCGAGATGAACATGCCAGCCGAGTGAGGAGGCGGGGCCGAGTGCTGGGGGGAGCCTGTGCCAGACCGCTGCTCCCCTCCAAGAGGGACCCCGTGCATGGCCGCCGCGGGGGCCGTGGCGGAAAGGTCCCTCCGGAGGACGAAGTCCCTGCTGTGGCCTTTGCCGCTGCTGCCGCCGCCGCCACTGTCGGTGGCGGTGTAGCCCGAGAGGGCAGGAGGAGGGGGAGGGGGAGGAGGAGGGGGTGAAGGGGAGGGAGGAAGAGGAGGGGCTGGGGGCGGGGGCGCGGAGGGCTGCGCGCGGCCGCTGCCCCCGCCACCGAGGTAGGTGCTGGCGCCGGGGTGCGCGACCGAGGCTGCAGCGCGGGCGGCGGCCGCCGGCGCCTCGGGATGTGCCGGGAGCGCCTTTGAGGGAGGGCTGAGGCCGAGCGCGCTCGCCTGGGCCATGTGCTCGGGTCCGAGCGGAGTGATGGCCACGCCGGGGTCAGAGCTCAGGTCCCGAGGGCGGAGGTGCGTGGCTGTGGCGCGGAGTTGGGAGTGGGCGGGCGGGCTGGCCAGCGCCGGGAAGCCTGTCATATTCTGAAGCGGCCTGGCCTGAGCCGTTGCCAAATCCGCTAATCTCAGCGCTGGCGGGTTCCTCTTGCTCAAAGGGGGCTCCATCAGAACTACACAATCAGACCCATAGACCCTCACTGGGGGGACTTTTTTTTTCCCTCTGCCCACCTTCAAAAACATGTATATATTAGGCTCTCTTTAACTTCTTTGTCCTGGCCTCCTAACTCTGCGTATTCCTGTTCCCACTCTGTCCTCCAGCGATTGGCAGAGAGAACACATTTGAGCTGCACAGTGGGACCGAGATTTTGGAAATGGCATGGGTGGGATTGGAGGGAACATCGTGATTGACAGCAGCCACGACTGCCGGATTGGCTCCCATTCAGGCCCTCGGCCCAGCGGGGATCCGCCCCCGTGCTCGCAGCATCCTTCGCTTTCGCTTCGCGCCCCCTCCTCCCCTGGAGCCCTACGTCCCCGCCTTCCAGGGGATGCCCAAGTTGCACTTGCAGAAAGTTTGTGCCGGGCCTGCGCGCGCAGCGCCCAGCGTTCCCATGACGCGCCTTTCGGAGAGCGTGCGCCGGCACGCGGCCGCAGGGCGCGGGGTGGGTAAGGGCTGAGGACCACCCCCCCACCCCACCCCGGGACAAAGGGGGTTGGGGGATAGCCCCCAACTTCAAAAACCTCCGCCTCACCGCACGCAGCGACTCCCCCAGCAGCATCCAAACACTTTCTACCTCCTCCGTTGGAAGAGCCCTGGGCTGCTCTCCGGAAGAGGAAGGTGAACCGTGTGCCGGTCGTCATACTTGTAGAGGTGATGCTAGAAACTTCTTATTTGGGAAGGACATCCAGTCTGCCGGGCGCTCAAGTAGAGCGCAGAATGAGGGAAGATATTAAAGTCTTATTGGTTGCAAAACAACTTAAGTGATTTGGCTCCGCAAGACACCAGGTGAAGTCAAAATAAATCTTTCCCGAAAAGGAACCGTTTACCTCGACTTCTTAGCTCATGCAGTCCTTTTCAACGTGGTTCAAAGGAGTTGGCTTGAAGTGTAATCTCACTGATCGTCAGTTCTAGATCTGCCAGTTCCAATTAGATGTACGGGGGTGGGGGTGAGGCAACACCCGGCAGCGATTCTAACTTTTGCCTTTCTGAGATACAGTGGCAGGGCAGGCCAAACAGCAGCTCTCCAGAGGGAAGCGGCTAAATAAACAACATCCTTCACGCAGAATTCCTCTTTTCGGCCCAGAGAGTACTCCTTACGTGCGCCTCAGTTTCTTTGAAAGGGCCATAAATTAAAACTGATCCAATAAAATGAATATTTAAAAATCAAGCAATACCTTTGCTATGTATTTACTATTAGAATAATCTCTTACCTTGTCATTGTTTTCTAATATACTGATCTAGGAGGCGAGATGTCTTATTTGAAAACTGTAAACTGGCCTTGCGGGGGGGGGGGGGAGCGAGTTCCATCCTTTTCAAGGGATTTGTTATCAAATCACTTGACAAAAAGAGATAGGTTCCTGCATCATTTTGGGGGGAGTAGAGAAATGTGGCATCCCCAAATTTCAGGGTTATTGCTGCCCAAAAGTGTCACTTCAGCTCTTAAAAAGAAAGCATCTTAAGATTTTGTGATGTTCCAAGATGTTCAAAAATTAAAGTCAGGGTTTTTAATTTTTATTTTGTTGCCTTGCATAAAATTATTCAAAAAAAAGTGTTATTGACTAAAATGTGAATTTTTTTCTTGGGGGGAGGTACAAAAAACAAGTTACCAGCTTGATTCATTTGCAGTCCAAGTAAAAATAGACTGCATAAAGACATCATCTTAATGGTCCCGAGAGATGGTCCGGGGAAGTTGTAAGAAATATTTTCAAAAGAACTGATTCGATGGCCCCATTTACATCGGTGTGAGCAATGTTTAACAGGCAACCTCACTGTAAGCCTTGGGAATGTCATTCCTCTTAGAAAACTGACAAGCAAACAAAGAAAACACTACAATCAAATTTCAAATAGTTTTTTTTCTTTCGGCTTCAATGAAGTTCAAATACGGGAAATAAGAAAGGCATGAGTGCAAACACAATGAAAAAAATTAATAAACAACAGCGACAAAAATCCGCATCTGCGTTTGGAGAGGATGAGTCCTTTCACAATTTTCCTTTCAAAGACTCAAAACGTCTCAAGCCAACCAGGCAAAAGTGGAGAAAGGACTGCCATCTCTGTGGACGGGTAATGGGGAAAGCATCATATTTGGAATTGTCACTACTGTCTTCCCCCATTCTCAGGACATTTCAAATGAGTTTCCTTTATTTGAATTTCTTGGCAATGAGCATCACTACTTCCATAATGGCAGCATTGCATTCAGTCCTGCAGGTTATAAGTAAAAACAAACCAAAAAATGAACGAATAAAGAAAGAAGAAAATAAGCACAACCTACCTTTTAATATGGACTATTGAGCATTTTTATTGTGCAATAAAATGAGTACCTCCACCCCCTTCAAAATAGCTTTTCCTCAAAATTATAACTGCTTTGTTTTATTGAATTGCTGAAATTTAATGGTTTAATGGGTGAAGGCATGAAGGAAAGGCTGTAAAAATGTGAATAATGGTGCAGCAGAGCCGTGCGGAATCTGGAACCCGCCTCCTTGTACAACTCTTGTTAAACACAGCATGATATGTATCTGTCATCGATTTAATATGTCTTAATTCAAATATAGCTCCCTGATCAATTTCTTTTTATGGAAGCCTTAAAAAAGAAAAGACTTTCTTAGGAAATAATAGAGATTTGGATGATGATTAGAAAGAAAGATATTTAAGTACGCTTAATGAATATTTGCAAATTTATGGCCAAACCCAGACTCTAAAAAGATAATTGACTCAGGTAAATCGACTTGAGATGCTAATTCTTAAAAGAAAGAACTGGGAGCAAAATTTCAATCAACACCAATAAGGCGCCAATAAACTGCCTGCCAATTAAACCTGAGAATAGGCCTAGCTAGATGGTCACCAGGAAGGCTCACAGTGGATTTCCCGGATTGCCTTTCTTTATAAAAGAGCTTTTTATTTTGTAGACGCGCTTTTTGTTATTGTGATGACCCGCCTGACCCCAGGTGCGCTGTTTCTTTTTCAAGCCGTTTGGGAGCCAAATCAACCCCCCTTAAACCTCCCGAGTTTCTAAGGACCCAATAACTGTGTAACACTTCCTAAATAAACACCAGCAATTTCTAGGGCGCTGAAGAAAATAATAATAATGGTGTTGTTGTGTTTTGTTTTAAACAGGGGGGTATAGAAGTCGTTATGCCAGTTTCCGTCGGTGGATTCAGCCCCATATTTCTGCAGTGGTGATGGTTGTCAGGGCCGACTCAAACTCATGCCCTTGTCTGCGCTTTTGCAGTGGAGATGCTTGTATGGAGACAGCAGCAACGTGGCCATCTATGGAAATGCCCTTTCTGGGGTCAACAGGTGCTCCTGGGGAGCATCGATTTTCAGACTTCCCCTGTTGCACCCCGAATCCCAACCTTCTCCCAGAGCCAAACAAAGGCATGAGGAGGCTGAGGAGGTACAGAAAATGCCGAACTGGCCCGAACCCGGCGGCACCGCCGCGCTCAGCTGCCTTGAGGCAATAGGACCCGGTCGCGAAGATGCCTAGGCTGGCGCTTATGGCTACCCGCTGCGCGAAAGGGGGAGGGGGGCTGTGACTGAGGCTCCCCGGCGCCCTCCGTTCGTCACTGAGCACAGCCAAGTTTCCTTGTGATGGGTGTGGGCGATTAATAAACTTAAAGGAAGTGAATTGGACATTTCCTGGCTTTTGAGCCTTTGTTTGATTGTTTCTGCATGCGGGGGGAGGGGGAAAGCTAGGGACGGTGAGGTGGACAAGAAAGGATCTGGGGGACCCACCGAGCAGCCTTTCATTGCCCTTGCAATTGCTTTACCGCTCGCCAGCCCCGCGTGGTTTCAGCGAGGAAGTCCTCCTTGCTGAAGGACAGGGTGCCCGCCGGGTTTGGAGCGCCTAGTGCCATTTGGGCCGCACCAGAGCCAGGTTCAAGGGTGAACAGGGTGCCCCGAGTTACTCTGGGGTTCAGAACACTTTTGGAGCCCAGCCCAAGGGCGCCAGTAGGTGCTCAACCGGGAGGAGGAGGGTTACGCCAGCAGATACTGGAGGAAGTGGAGAAGGAGTACAGTCAGACCTCTCTAAAGCCCGCGCAAGGTGGGCAAGGGGACCCACAAAGGTTCCTTTTCATTGAGCTTTTTCATGCCCGAAGTGATGAGGACTTTGGGTTCAAGGCTTTTCTCAAATCAGGCTGGCTAGGCGTCTAGGCAGTGAGGTACCCTGCCACCTCTCTCGGCCCCAAGCCTGGCTTGCACTGGGCAGGTACCAGATCCCCACACTTCCGCCTTCACCACTCCAGATCTAACCCCGTGTGAGCTGCCAGCCAGCCCTGGGGGGTTGGGTGCTCCCAAGAGCTGGGCAATTTTCAGCCCTCTGAGCGTCCCTCCCAAGGTTGCCTCTCCTTCCTGCCCTTCTGAGCTCACCCTGATTCCTCAGGCTTCACGGTTACCAGTCGGGCTAAGAGTAACCTAAAAATGTGCTTCTTGCTAAAGTTTATGATCCCTGTTCCATGTACATGGGCTTAATGAGAATTTTTTTTTTTTTTTTTTTTTTTTTAGGGCACAAGATTGGGACTTTGTAGGCGTGACTGAAACGTTGGATTTGGGGGTTGTTTATTTTGGATAGTCAAGAATGGGACCCATCCCATGTCTACCTGACCTTGGTGCTTAAAAGCCCTTCAAAAATTATGGCTGTCTTTACTTCCCCATTACTAAAAAATAACTTGAGTAAAATTGGCCTGTCATCAAATATTCTCATTTGGTTATCAATCATTTTTACCCTCAGAGATGGGGGTTGTAGGAGAATGGCCTTTGACCCACATATGACCATTAGGATTGGTAATTTCTTGGGAAATGCCTAATTGTTGTGCTTTAAAATACACTTAGAAGGTCAAAGCAGGAACCACAAAACTCTCTTATGTGTTCACAGTCCATATAACCACCCAATATTTATTTATATTGGATCCCAGATGTGCTTCTCCTCCCCCCGCCCTTCATTCTTTATCTTTTAGGATGTTTTTGGATGAGAGGTAAAAGAGAGGCAGAGGTTGTGTGGGGTTTCTTTTTAATCTCAGATTTTGTGGGCACTTTCTGCCATTCCACACGCCTTCCAATACCTATACTTCAATATTTGAAGAAGCCATGGAGGCAAATCAAATACTGACACGTTGACGGATTTACTTGTGTAAGCAATATGGTTGACATATGGCATTGTTATTTATGAATGACAGCATAAATTGTATTACAAAGTCTATTGCAATAATACTGCAGTTTATTGGAAAACTGCTCTCCTGTCACCAGTATTCAGCCTCCCTGGATGTAGTTCATTTGGGAGCCCCAAGGATAACGGTCTTCAAAATAATTAAACACATTCATGTACGCTAATGCCTCCTGTTTGGGGTGTGTTTTTCTTTTGCTTTGTTTTGCAGTAGAAACACCTCCCATCAGGAAAGAGGGGACAAAGTCAGGACAATTAGTTCTCTTCCTTTTGCAAAACCACAACCACTGTCAGATAGAAATGGCGACTTTTTTTTTCTTTCTGAGTCCCTAATGACAAATAGACAAACATTTGCATCCCTATCACTAAACTGCCAGTGAGCATATATTTTATATAGAGAGTTTTTATAAGCCCAGTTACAGAACAGTAAATTTTAACTGTAGGAAGAAGTTCTTTTAGCAGACTGGAGAGGGCCTTATCCTATGGTACCTCCCCACCTCCACTCAACCTCCCCCTTCTTAAAAAATGGTATTTAAAAGTTACAACATTGGCTGAGATTTTCATGATTTCCCCTTCTTTCACATTGCAGATTCTCTCTCTCTCTCTCTCTCTTTACATTACACTTCTCTGAAGCTCTGACAAAGAACTTTTGTTCTAGGTGGGTTTCACAGAGGGGGCTCCCCCACCACACATGTGGTCCTTCATGGGTCAGGGGTCGCCCAGCCCAGGAGTGGCTGAGAGGGCTGAATCAAAGGTGCCCTGCAACTTAATATCCTGTTGATGATCTTGTTGAATTTATGAGTCTGTGATACTGAGGATGGTGCTAAAATCCTCTTTTTTTTTTTTTTTTTTTATTGGCCTGGTGTATATAGACAGCTGATTCCACATTTGTTTCTCTCATCTTTACCCCCTTCCCACCCCTTTCCTTAAGAGGAAATTAAAATTTTGAATAGTATGGACACGGAGTATTTATGTTTTCCAACTTAAAGGTCAGTTTTGTTTGCTTGTTTGTTTTTGGCTTCTCCTGGCTGGCAAGATATACCTTTGTGTGTGTGAGAGAGTATGTTGTATTGTGTACATACACATTGTTTTTATGTATGTGTGCACACAAAATACTGGTCATGCTACAAAAGAAGTCAGTCAACCGTTCACAGAGGCCCACAAACCACAACGAGGTGCTCAGCGAATGAGTGGCTGGGTGTTTGATGGGATTTGCCGTTTTTGAAGACAAATTCTCTATGGCAGGGGAGAATGGACGCCAGACCCTGAGCCCATGGGCCGGCCGTCCGGGACCATCCACATGAAGCAAAGCCCCAACTCTGTCCAGCCCCAGGCACCCACCCCGCGGGGGGAACGATGAGATCGTCAAAGAACAATTTTGGAGAACTTACAAACGGGAACATGTTTGCCCGATGGAAACAGTTGTGGATCCCGGGGGTCTGACACCGCCAACGCGGGCCCTTCCTGAAACCTGTTGAAAAACTGATCACTTACAAGGTACAGAACGCAGCCTAGCCGCTTTTTTCCCTTCTGCCAAGGAACCCAAATCTACTTTTGAGGCAATGACTCTGAAAGCCTTTGCAGTTTTTTCCCCCTTGCTTTCTTGCTCTTCTTTTTCTTCCTTAAAAAAAAAGAATAATAATAATAATAATAATAAAAGAATAGTGTGTTATGAGGGAAAGGGGCTTTGCGGTTTGTAGAGAAATAAAGCACTTCTAAGAGGGTATGGCGACATGACTTTGAACTTGGCTCAGCTCCTCTGTGTCCTGCAGAGAGAGAACTGGAGCCTGGAAAGAATAGTCAGGAGGGCCCAGCCCGCGGGCTCTCCGGCGGGAATTAAGGAGTCTGCCCCACCACCCGGTTGCACGCGGCCCCCGGAATCTACCGTGAGCCAGCGCCCAGCCGCGCCAGCCCGAACCGCAGGCGCTGCAAAAAGGAAATCAAAGCGAAGGTAGAGAATGGGGAAATGAGGAGAGGGACAGAGGAGTGGGGAGGAGGCGAGAAAGTGGGAAAGGAGGAAAACTTGAAGTCTGATGGCTGGCGAAAAGGAGGGAAGGGAGGTTTTTAGATGTGCAGGACTGCAATTCTCATGCCCAATCTCTAAGAAAATATTTTACTTTGTAAATATTTTTGGAGTAAGCTTTTCCAATATTCTCCCTCACTCCAACCCCCCATATAAATTGATGAATAAAGGAAACAAGTGTGCAAGGCTGTGCACTGGGCAATTTTTTATTGATTCAATGTAGCAAGGCAGCCTTTTCTCCCTGGAGATTCTCTCTCTCTCTCTCTCTCTCTCTCTCTCTCTCTGTCTCTCTCTATCTCTCTCTCAATGCCCTTTCTGCTTAGGGGGTTGGTATTCGCGGCCCACGCCCCCAACCCCCAACAGAGAGGTGTGTGGAAATGAGAAACATTTCCTCCTTTCAGGTAAGGCGAGAATCTCCAGCTTCCAGACAAAATCTCAGGCTTTCAGACAAGAAGACCCAGACTCCTTCCTTCTTGCCACCCTCCAACCGCAACGAGGGGTGGGCAGCGGGATGGCACAGGGCACCTTAAGCAAGGGGCTGCGGCCAGCTCTGACCTGCAGACACCCGCTTAAGCCAGGAGAGGCTGCCTGTGCGGGCGATAGAAAGCCCGGGTTCGTCCAGCAATAGCGAGCAAGAGTTGTCTTCCCGCGTTTTTGTTGATTCACTTCAACGTGAACATTTTAAATGCGTACTGATTATTTTCTCTTACTTGAATTTTATTTCAACTCCCATAGACTTGTAAATAAAAGCAGTTCTCGGAGCCAGCTAGGCGAAGGGAGGCTCTGGCTTCAGGCCTTTCATTCACACCTCTGCAGCCTCCGGGCCCGCGGAAACCCTCTCCCGTTACCTCTGGGAGCACAAGCTTTCCGCAGCGGGATAGGAAATGTCCCCAACGGCCAACCAGGAGCCGGGGTGGGAGGCCGGGAGAGGGGGGCGGTTGTAGCCCCAGAGCCGCGAGGAAGGCCTGGCGCCGCGAAGGGAGCAGCCACCCGGCCCCGCCACCGCCCGAAGGTGCGGCGGCATTCCCCGCTCCTGGAGAAGCAGTGATTAATATCTTCTAGCAGGTTTAAGCCCTACCGGTCTGGAGGTTTCTTCTCTGGAGGCCCTGAGCCTGACCCTCGGTCAAACTCCAGCCAGAGCCTTGCCTGGCCGCGCGCCTCCGCCGGCCCCATACTTCCCACCCCACGGTGGCAGCGGCTGGGGCATCTGGGCATCCACCCCGAGGATAACACTGTCTTTAAACGACTTCCAATCAACCCCCTCCCTCCCGGGGGCCGCTGCCCAGTGTTTACTGCTGTAATCGGAGCGGGACGCGAGCGGCGGGGGGAGCAGAGCGCGCCGAGCTGGGGGTGGGGGCCACAGCCTGGGAGGGGGGTGGTGTCTGGGTGAGTGTCCAGAGACCAGAAGGAACGGGCAAGTCTGGTTTTACCTGGGCCCACCATCCAGCACCTGTGTTTTCAATACCACTGAGTAAGTTTTTTAAAAAAAAAGGGGGGGGGGGGGTGGGGGGAGAAGATAGAGAGCGTGCCAACCGATCAGGGGACCGGTTCCCGGGACGCTCCCCACCGCGCGCTCCCGACGGGGCCCAGGGCCTGTAGAGTCCCGGCGCGTGGAAACCTCTCGCCCGGCGAACCCGGTTGCTAACCAAGTTCTCGAGCGACCACGACTGCCCGCTCTCGGTGCCCGTCAGGAGTGGCTCGGGTCCCCGGGGAGTCGGTGGCCTCTGCAGAAGGGCGCGAGTGCAGGGTGCTGTGTCCTCCGGACCCGGCCAAGGGCACAGTGACCCCGCGGTCCAGGCCAGCGCTACGCCGGCCTCCTGGCTCCGGGGAGCGCAGCGGCCAGCCGCGAACATGAGCCGCGGCGCCGGACGCTCAGGCGAGGAGCTGTAGGCTGGCAGGCCGGGCTGGCTGGGAAGATCCGCGGGATCCGCGGCTGCCGGGGCAGCGGGGAGCTTCGGGAGAGCGGGGGAGGAGTGTCGGATCAGCCGCGGGGCGGGGGCACCGGATTGACGGGGCCTCGGCGGCCAATGGCCGCGACGGAAGGGCGGGCGGGGCGGGAGCCGCCGTTAAAGGGGCGGTGTGACCGGGAGTCCCGGCCTGGAGCGGGAGGGAGAGAGGGAGAGAGGGGGAGAGGGAGGGAGGCCGGGGCGGGAGACGTGGGGACGAGGCGGGGGAGGGGAGAGGAAAAGGAGGAGACAAAAAATTAAAAAAAAAAAAAAGGCTTGCGGCGGCGTCTGTAGCGCCCACCGAAATAAACAGAGGTAGAGGTGGTGGCGAACGAAGCCCACCGCAGCAGAAAAGGGGGGACCTGATTTGGCCTCTTCGCACTTGCTCGGGTCTCGGACACCGGTCGGTCCTCAGGAGTGCGGCTGCCGGCTCCGGGTCCAGCGCCCCGAACCGACCGGCGAGAGGGAGCGAGCGAGCTAGAGATCACTTTTTTATTGTTGTTATTGTTTTTCAGCCTAGCCTCCCCTCCTCCCCTCCCTTTGCTAGCCTTCTCCCCTCCCACAGCCCCAATCTCTCCTCCTCCCCCTCCTCCTCCTCCCGCACAACTTAAAGAAAGAGGGAGCGGCGCGGCCGCTTCCTTCATCTGGGGGAATTCGTGGCTGCTGCAAGTTTACTACGCGAGGCGCAGCCAATGCCAAGCGCGGAGGACGAGGAGGGCTAAACACCTCGGCCGCGGCTCCGAACAATACCCGCCGCGCACGGGGCGGCGCGAGTAGGGCCGCGGGGGAGGGAGCGGCCGACCGAGCGCGCTGCGGAGCGGGCGCCCGGCCTCCGCCTGCTGCCCTTGTGCCCCCGCCGCGGTCAGGTGGAGCCGCGGGCGCGCCGGGCCGGGGCGCGGAGCGCAGAGCTCGCCTCCGTCCCCTCCTCGCCCTCCTGCCTGGCCCGTTGCACAGCCGCCGCGCTCGGGCACCGTGGCCCCGCCGCTGCTGTGATTTCATTCTGCCGGCGCCGCTTGGTGCTGCCGGGCCCCGGGTCCGCGGGGCTGGTGAGCGAGTGAGTGTGTGCGTGCGCGCGCGGGTGCGCGCAGGGGTGGGGGCCGCGGCGCTGCGCTCGCCCCCCGTTGGCCCCCCTCTCCGCTGAGCTCCCCACACCTCCCTCCCGCTCCCTCCTCCCGCCCGCCCTCCCCTGCCCTGCCCGCCCGCCCCCGCCGCAGCTCCTTTAATACACTTTGGTTCTCCGCCTGGCTTTGGACTCTTCTCCTCCTCCACCTCCTCCTCCTCCTCCTCCCGCGCCTCCTCCGCCGCCGCCTCCTCCTCCTCTTCCTCTCCGCGCCTTCGCTCCGCGCCCGGCCGCCGGAGGCAGATCCAGGCGGCGGCGGCGGCGGAGGCGGCGGGCGCAGGAGCGCGGCTCCCGGGGCTGAAGCCACCACCACCACCGCCGCCTGCGCTCGGAGCCGGGCGGCCGCTGGACGCACAGCGCGCGGGGCGGGAGTGGGAGCGGAGGAGGCGCGGGGCTCGCCGGGGCCGGCGGGGCGGGTGGGCGCGCTGGCCATGCTCCTGGACGCGGGGCCGCAGTTCCCGGCCATCGGGGTGGGTAGCTTCGCGCGCCACCATCACCATTCGGCTGCGGCGGCGGCGGCGGCTGCTGCCGAGATGCAGGACCGCGAACTGAGCCTGGCCGCGGCGCAGAACGGCTTCGTGGACTCGGCGGCCGCGCACATGGGCGCCTTCAAGCTCAACCCAGGCGCGCACGAGCTGTCCCCCGGCCAGAGTTCGGCGTTCACGTCGCAGGGCCCCGGCGCCTACCCCGGCTCTGCCGCGGCTGCCGCCGCCGCCGCCGCGCTCGGGCCCCATGCAGCGCACGTCGGCTCCTACTCTGGGCCGCCTTTCAACTCCACCCGGGACTTCCTGTTCCGCAGCCGCGGCTTCGGGGACTCGGCGCCGGGCGGCGGACAGCATGGGCTGTTTGGGCCAGGAGCCGGCGGCCTGCACCACGCGCACTCGGACGCGCAGGGTCACCTCCTCTTCCCTGGCCTCCCGGAGCAGCACGGGCCGCACGGCTCTCAGAATGTGCTCAACGGGCAGATGCGCCTGGGGCTGCCGGGCGAGGTATTCGGGCGCTCGGAGCAGTACCGCCAGGTGGCCAGCCCGCGGACCGACCCCTACTCAGCGGCGCAGCTCCACAACCAGTACGGCCCCATGAATATGAACATGGGTATGAACATGGCAGCTGCCGCGGCCCATCACCACCACCACCACCACCACCCTGGTGCCTTTTTCCGCTACATGCGGCAGCAGTGCATCAAGCAGGAGCTCATCTGCAAGTGGATCGACCCGGAGCAGCTGAGCAACCCCAAGAAGAGCTGCAACAAAACTTTCAGCACCATGCACGAGCTGGTGACCCACGTTTCCGTGGAGCACGTCGGCGGCCCGGAACAGAGCAACCACGTCTGCTTCTGGGAGGAGTGTCCGCGCGAGGGCAAACCCTTCAAGGCCAAATACAAACTGGTCAACCACATCCGCGTGCACACAGGCGAGAAACCCTTCCCCTGCCCCTTCCCGGGCTGCGGCAAGGTCTTTGCGCGCTCCGAGAACCTCAAGATCCACAAAAGGACCCACACAGGTAACTGCGGGCCGGGACAGGGATGGGGCGCGGAGAGGAGAGAGGCTGTGGTTGGTTGGCTGGGGGAAACGCGCCGACCGCCAGCCCCTGCTCTCGGATGGGAGGTGTTTTTGTGTACCGGAGACAGCCAGCGGCTTGTTTTTGTTGGAATGAAAGAATAGTATCGGGCTGGGTTTTTCCATGTACGGAAACTGAGTTTTAAATGATCAGTGTAACATCAAATATATGTTTTGGGTGATGCAGTTGCTTCATTTGCTCAGCCTTGGTTAATAATTTCCGTTCTAGATAGAACGCACAAAATAAAACTGCTCTCCAACTCGGCGCCCGGGAATCGAGCCTAGAGAGGATTTTGCCAGCTTGTCTGGATGTGCTTTTCTGCTCCGGCTGTGTGTCTGTGTTGGGTGGCTTGTGTGTTTTCCCACTTCTTTTACTCCGGGTCCAAACGTCCTTCCCGGGACTGTTTTTCCATTAAATGAGTCTGATGCGAGCCGAAACTGTAGAGCATTTCTTGTTTTTTAAAAAAAAAAAAAAAAAAAAAAAGTGTTTTTAAAGCCTATTTAGGGGTAGGTCACGGGGCTTTACGGTGGATTCGCAATAGTTTGTGAAAGTCTCTGATGGGCACCAGAGGGTTTGCGATTCCAAACTTGGACCAACAACTCGGTCAGAGAAAACCCCGGGGCAGCGCGGCCCCGCGGGGCAGTCGCGTGAGAAGAGGGAGCTGCAAAAGAACGCGCCTCTCGCCTCATAGATTATTCATCTCTGACCAGGTCCCAGCCAAAATCGTGCCAGACGATTTCCTAAAAGAAAGCCAAATGTTTTAGCAACTTCCCCCGTCAATATTTACTCCAAAGTGGGGATGCGCCAGCGGCCTATTGTTCTCTTCCGGGAAGGGAGGGAGCCGAGGTGCGAGACAAGCTTTTAACAAGGTTTAAAATTTGAGAAATTTATTTGCATGAAATGCTTTCGAGTCCTGTGTCTGAGCGGATGTCTTTAAAAAACAATTTAGGTGCTAATGGAATTTAACGTTAAACGGCCCCCTTTCCAAGAGGAACGATGTTTGAGTTCTCACACCTCTAAATGACTCCAAGCATTTGGAATTCTGGCAACAGGATGCAGGGACCGCCAGAAAATTAAACAGGGAGATTTTGAAAGCCTTTGCTGACGCCCCCACCCCCCACTGCCCAGCCTGTGCCTATGCAATCGCTAGATGTTGTCTTATCTCTAATATTTACCTTTTTTTCCCCGGCTTATTTTAAAATGACTGGAAGTGAGACTAGAAGAATGGTTAATTTAATTTGCAGAATTTTGGATGAAATATACTGGCTCAGTTACGAGCCACAGTCCCATCCCCAAACAACATAGCAACTCCAAATGTAATTGCCTACTGGCCCCAGAGACAAACCGACAGCAGCCCAGCAGCCTGTGTGATTTTGATGATGCCCTAAATATTTTGTCATAATAACAGCTTCTCCATGGCGAGACCAATTTGTTAGAGGCTGCGAATCCAAGGAGCCCTATAGAAAGGTGGGCAGGACGGGGTGCTACCCCAAATTCATTATAAATCTCAGGAAATGGGTGTTAGTCTGGAAGACAATTAAAATATGACATAAATGAGCAGGACTGTCAGGTGGGAAGGCAGTTAATTTCATCTTCAGCTACAGAGGCGATCCGACCTGGCTAAGGGACCCAGGCCCTTCCAGTTCCTCTTTCCTTCTGGAAGCGGCCTTGTTCCCTCCAGAGTGGGTGGGGGCTCCGGGAAGGTCTGGGTGTGGGCAGCAAGCGCCCCTGTTTCTATCCACAGGGGAGAAGCCGTTCCAGTGTGAGTTCGAGGGCTGCGACCGGCGCTTCGCCAACAGCAGCGACAGGAAGAAGCACATGCACGTCCACACCTCCGATAAGCCCTATCTGTGCAAGATGTGCGACAAGTCCTACACGCACCCCAGCTCGCTGCGGAAACACATGAAGGTACCACCGGGGAGGCCGGGAGGAGTGTGAGGCCGCTGGCCCGCGGCGCCGGCTCCCAACCGGCGCGGACAACCGCTGCCAGCCTGGGAAGGCCAGGGTTCCCCGGGGCCCCGGCGGGCGGGGAGGGCCTTTCTTGGAGGTGCTCTCCCCCGGGAGCCCGGCCCCACAGCAGCTGCACTCACACCCAGTCCCCTTTGGTCTCCCCTCCCGGCTTTTGTCTTGCAGGTCCATGAGTCCTCTCCGCAGGGCTCCGAGTCCTCCCCAGCCGCCAGCTCAGGCTACGAGTCGTCCACGCCCCCGGGGCTGGTGTCCCCCAGCGCCGAGCCCCAGAGCAGCTCTAACCTCTCCCCGGCGGCGGCGGCGGCGGCGGCAGCGGCGGCGGCGGCGGCGGCGGCCGTGTCCGCGGTGCACCGGGGCGGAGGTTCGGGCGGCGGCGGCGGCGCGAGCGGCGGCTCCGGCGGAGGCAGCGGCGGCGGGGGCGGCGGCGGGGCGGGCGGCGGGGGCGGCGGCGGCAGCGGCGGCGGGGGCAGCGGGACAGCCGGGGGCCACAGCGGCCTCTCCTCCAACTTCAATGAATGGTACGTGTGAGAGCCCGGGGCCTCTCTTCCTCTCCCGGTCCCCGCCCTGGCGCAGCCCTCCCGGTGGCGAGCGCTGAGGGCACCCTGTGATGTGTTGTTAAAATTATGAATCTGATTTTTATGATGATGAAAATGATTTTACCAGCAGAAGGATTTTTAAAAGTTTGTTTTTGTTTTTGTTTTTGTTTTTAAATAATCTAGGCATGAAAAGCAAAAATATCCCTTCCGGAGTCTCCGCTGAAAACATAAAATAAGAAATTTAAAAAAAAAATAATAAAAAATAAAAAACCCATAAAAATCTTGAACCAAACCCTCCTTCCCTTCCCCCCATGCCCTCTTTTCCTTCTCACCCACTTCCCAGTCTTCTGACAAACTGTACATAGCGAACTCCTTCCTTCTCCAAGGTGGTTTTAATGGCTTCTTGGTGTATAGAAGTTTGTCCATTTGTAACTCTCCGGATTGCGTTCCTCCCTGCCTTTCTTCCCTTCTCTTCCCCAAGTGATGGGCTTTTTCTTTTCTCTTTTTAGTTCACCCGGTTTCTTTTTAAGTAATGTGGAAGAAAATGGTTTATTTTGTATCGTGGTATTGAATATTGTGTTCCTTTTTATGAGGCAACTTGATTGTAAACTTCATGCAACTATAGACTGGAAAAAACCGAGCCGTGCCAAAGTCTCCCTTCTGTTTCTTCAACACATTGATCCACAGCACACACACACCACCACCACCACCAACGCTTGTGAATGTATTTTTCTGTTAGCTGGGTTTACATGTGATGTTTTAGTGCTTTTGCAAGTTCAATTTGTTAGTTCCTGTATGAAAGATTGTGGGGGAAAATAAACGTTGTGCCGTTAGCTTTTCCGTAATAACACCCTTCCTTCTGTAAATACCCGTTACCATATTTATCCATTTGTAATTAAATTATGGTATTAACTTGCTACAGAGGAAACAATATTTATAAAGAATGTTTCTTAACTATAAATATGTACAATTGTGGGCATAAACTGTTTCAGATTTTTTATTTGAAGGTTTTAAGTGGTTTGATCATTTCTTGTGATATGTTTTGAGAGTAATGCATACAGAAATATAATAAAATGTGTTGAAACTGCATGAACATACTTTTTTTTTTTTTTTCTAGCAGAGTTCTTAAAGAAAAAGGGGAAGGGGGCAGCTGAGGGTTGACATGGGTATGGAACAGCTGCCTAAATGAAGGGGAGGAACCACCTTACCTTCTAAGGAGGAAGGTGTATGTATGCATAGGAACCAGGCCAAAATGCCCCTTTGGCAGATAGTCTCAAAATTATTTTCTATGTCCTTTGTTTGTAGCTGAGAGTGAATTAAATTTTTGGAAGGGCCCTGTGAGGACTGGTGGCTGGAACCTTCAGAGTTTCTAATGGCTCCATTATCTGAGGGAGTGCCTTTCTTTCAGCTATTTGGACTGGATTTAAGAGCACTAAACATTTCCTTATTCTTTGTTTTCCCTCTTCCCTGCCCCCTTTCCTCTCCCTCCCTCTGAAAAGCTGAGGTACAGTTATTTTTAATTGCACATTTAAAACTGAGCTGAGTACTTTGTTTTTGAACTTGGCCCGGTGATTATAGTTTAAGGGCCCTTTTCTACCTAAAGTGTTTTCTTGGAATTTCAGAGAGCTTGCTCAAGAAAGTCTGCTTATCCTCAGAGCTGCTGCGCACCAACAAGGAAGATGTTAAAGGGAAGAAGGTGACAGAGTACGCTTTAATTTAGGAGAATAACAAACCCTTGGCTCAAAACAAAAGAGAATCTCTGCAAGAATTCAGTAAAATAGAGTAAGATGTAAAGACTAAAATGGTCAGGCGTGAGTGAGGCAGAGCATTGAGGACCAGTTTGTCTATAAGGTTTGCAGCTTTAATCTTCTCCTGTGCAAGAATTTATCAGATTTCAAACTCAGTGCTCTAAGGAATAAGGCAAAAATAATTTTAACAATCAAAGGGTAGGAATGGGGTAGAAATAAGCAGGCATCAAAGGGTAGAAATAATCTTAAAATTATTTTGAAATCCCCGAGCCATGAAAATGTCTCCATTTCTTCCTTACTATGCCCCCACACCCCCCCAGTACTGAGAAGATTGGGGCTTCAGTCCTCGACACCTACCTAGGATCGCCCAGCAGGTTCTGTCCGGGGAGACCCAGGTCTCCGCGGAAACCGCTATTTCTATCCTTCCCTTCCATGGTCGCCTGAGCTGCAGGGCCAGTCAGGCTAGGCCAGAGGGCTGTTTGGAGAGAAGGGCAACTCTGACCTGGAGGCCACCTACTCAATGCGGAGGGAAAGACTCCAGCCTGGGTGTGTGTGTGTGTGTGTGCGCGCGCGCGCGCGTGTGTGTGTCCCAGAGGGTGACAGACACCAGGCTAGCCCTCCCCAGCGGACCTACGAACTGCCCAAGCACCAGCTCCTGAAGCAATCAACCCCCTATTAAAGTCAAATTTATAACCCCTAATAATATTAAGGAAAATTATTAAAATAATTGGCATATGTTACTGATCCTTGGGAGATTTCATTGAACACATTATAAGCTGTGAGGAAAAGCCTTTAGTTTTTCAACCCACCCCCCGGAGGAGGGGACGAAGGAATCAGATGAAATATTTATCATAACTCGGGCAAGAATGAAATGGTATATCATAAATGTTTAAAACTTTTTTTCTTTTTTTGGTGGAAATTACTGGCTTTGGGACACCTCCCCAATCTAAAGAGAAGAGTGGCGTGGAGGTGTGTACTTTAGTATCAGCTCAAGGCTTGGGGCGTTTCTTCTCATTTGGGGGAAGGAGAGGGACAACGTCAAGAAGAGGCAGACGCTGTCGCAGCCTTGAGTGGGCTGGCTGGCTTTCCACGCTCAATGTCGAGAGCTACCGCTGGGCCCTTTAGGTCCAGGGGAGCTGATCCTAGTTTTCAGCAGGAAATAAAAATGAGAAGGCGCCTGGCGCGAGGAGGAGGAAGATCGCAGCCTGGGGGTGGTTTCCTAGTCCACGCTAGGGTATGAGGAGCGGACGCGAGCAGCTTTCCCGCAAGATGGCTCCCAGCTCTGCGGCCCCTGAAGCCCACCGCTTTGTCCAAACCAGTCACCCAGCCGGTGGTGTGGCCCACTCTCCGCCTTCCCCTAACACGCTTCGAATCCCGGAGACAGGGTGGGGGAGGGGAAGATGGCAAAGTGGTCAAAGGTGTCAGCATGGCTCAAGCTAGAGAGCGCGAGGGAGGCTGGCGGCCCAAGATTCTGCGCCGCAACCGGGCGCCTGGGCCTGGGGGTGGGGGTTGCGTGCGTCTCTCCCACTGTTGCGTAAATGGAGCTGAATTCTAACCTGCCCTCGCGTGGACTCCGGAACTACAGAACTGGGGCCCATCTTCGCTTCCTTCAGGGAATCAGGGAACCAGAGCTGCGTCTCTGGTTCCCTGCTCGCGGGGAGGCTCGACTGCCTCCGCCTGAGGACGGTTTCTGCCGGTCACTGCCATCAACTTGAACTTCAGAGCGCCCAAGCTCGCTCCCTTTGCTCTCGGCTCCATCCACCACCAAATAACTTCCCTCACGCGGGAGTCGCTTTATCCGGAGGCAGCTGGAGCCCCCTCGGGAGGCCCATCATTATTATTATTAATTATCGTGATCCTCACTGCATTATTAATGACCACAATGATAACTGGCATCGGTATCAGCTTCTCCCTGTTCAATGAAGTCCCCCAAGTGTCAGGCGGGGAGGAGGTCACTCTTGGAGCAGAGGCCGGGTTGATTCTGTTCTGGGCGCAAGAGGAGGCTCTACTAAGGCCGAGGCCCGGCTGGACGACGCGAGTAGAGGAAGCAGGTCCCAGGCCCAGCACACCCGGCCCCTGCGGTCCTGGCCCCTTTCCTTTCTGCGGGCACCTTCTCTTTTCCTCCTCCCTCCCACCCCCGCCCCCTTTGTCTCTCTCTCTCTCTCTCTCTCTCTCTCTCTCTCTCTCTTTTCAGACGGATGTTTTCAGTATCAAGTGGTGTATTTTCCGCACAAAACTGTGAAATCTAGGGCAAATCACAGGCTGGACCGGAGTTTCGGGGTTCCCTGTACACCCCGCTGTTCTTTCTCATTCCAGGGTTGGCTAGGAAGGCCTGGGTTTTCCAAGTGATCGGTCGCCGTCCGGATAGGCAGGACTGACTGGGGGAGGTGTGTTCTAGTAGGATACGCGGGGGCCACCAAATACTCGAGCCTGGGATCCTACCCTCCCCTATATCACGCCCCCGAAATCACCCAAAGGGTGCGCTAGGCCTGTGTCCAAGAGCTAAGAAATAAAGAGCTCAAAATAATATCCCACCAAGACTTGGTTGAACCCTTGAATGCGTTTTTACTTAAGCGGACACGTGCCCCGGAAAGCGACCCTCGGGATCCAAAATATACGTTCAATAAATACTGGAGGATTGATTGATTATATAGTCTGATACCCCTCTGGTTCCACAGAAACTCGGAGCTGCTGGGCCCACTGCTACCCCCAGCAGACCACAATGAACGGTTTCTATTTTTAACTGGCAGCTTAGAACAGGACTGGAGCCGTGTCGCCCTCCTTGCTAAACCCCCTCCCCAACCCTCAACAGATTGTTGCAAGGGTTCTATTTTAGGGAAGAACCTAGATCCAGAAGGGATCGAGTGATCGGGCATAAACCCTCGGGTCGTCCCGCTGGGCTCCTGAGAAAGAAAAGGCAGCCTTGGCAGTTTGAACAGGGTGTTACGAATGAGAACTTCTGTAAACCATAACCAGGGCAGCCGGAGGGTTCGAGTTCACGGTCAAGGCTGTGGGCGACTGGGGCCGCAGTGTCCACGCCCCGCTCCGCCCCTGCTCTGCCGCGGCCCAGATTGCGAGCAGGGCGCGCAGAGCTAGGGTCCTCCCACTACCGCCCCGCCCCTCAGGCCCAGTCCGAGAATTGTCCGTGCTGGGGCCACCTCGTTGCCCTTGCACGTTTCCCTTTTGTTTTCAGGGCTCGACGAGCTTTTGAAGAGGTGACACTTCGCTTCGTCTGCACACCTGCAACGTGCCCTTGTCCCGAATCGAATCCCGCATCCTGCCTCCCAGTCATTCGGGATAAGGCTCTGCGCAGCCACCAGGCCAGAGCTGCGGGCGCCGCATTCACTAGCATGCGCGCACACAGACCCCCCACATACGCACACATTCTCTCTCACAATCTCTCCACGCCTTAACACACACACGCACACGCACACGCACTCACATATGCTTGCCTCCTTCGGCATCTCCCTAGGCACCCGCTCGCGTGCGTGGGATGGACCTGAGTCGCAAAGATTGGGGACGTGTGGACAGAAGACCCAGCAGGAGATGCTCCCCTCACCCGTCCATTTTTTCCCAGATCCCCCCACCCCTATGGCCTCCCTCCAAAAGGGCCATGCCTGCCCAGAACTCTCTATCCAACTTGGTTTTTTGAGAGTCCGCTGTCTGGGCCTTATTTCCCAGGCTCGCACCTCGAGCCACCAGCCGGAGACAGTTTGGGTGGGGGATCCCCGCACACAGTGCGGATCGCTCAGCCCCATTTCCCTGGTAATGTGATAGGCCAGACTGTCCGGCAACCCCGAGAACCCACCGCCTCCCGGTGTGCTTTGGGAGGTTGCTCCCTTACCTCTCAGTTAAACCAGGAGGGAGGGAGTTTTCTAAACCCTCGCTCCCCTCCTCCAACCCCTGCCCTTAGCCTCTTTTCCTAACCTCCCGAAGCCAGTATTTTTCTGTCCCTGAGGCCAAACCTGGTGGCCTGGGGGACCAGAACAGGGCGCAACACCGCCAGAGAGGTTGGGGGTAGAAGTAATAATGTTAATAACGTCAAAGATAAGCATCCTAGTTAACGCTCTCGGACTGGGTAGCTCCCTAGAGACTGGGGGAGGCCTGGGGCAGCTACAGACCGCTCGGGGCTGGGAGTGGGCCTGGGTTCTTCTATGGGGGAGAGTGCGGAGGGTGTTCTTATGTTGTCCCCCCTCCCCCAAGTAAATCTCGGGTCTGGAACCAGGCCGAGCCAGCGACCGCCTGGCCAGTAGCCGCGCTGGGCCTCTGGCTGCAGACGCGCGCGGTTCCTTCTTTTTCTTTCTCCTGGGTCACCCGACACACAGTAGTTGGTGTGGCGGAGTATGGTTTCTCGAAACTCTTCGGAGTTGGTTGGGTCTGTTTGCCCGTTGCCCCCACCCCCCATCCCCCTAACCCAGGACTGTTCCCCCTCCCTCTCCCTGCCGGCAGATGAATGGTGGCTTTAATGATCCTGGGCACGGCGTTGGGCCGCCGGTTCTGAAGATGCTCTGACCTGTAGGGAGGGCGCGAGAGGTCAGGCGCACGCAGGGCCAGGCTTGGGCTCCTCCCAGGCCCACGCTGCTCCGATATTGATCTTGGGAGAAAGATAAACAGAAAAGCTGGACCTTCGGTCATGAATACTAATGAGCCAGGGTAGGAGTTTTAATTGCTATGGACTTCCTTTTTCCAGTTAATCTTTATTGCAGACTTCGGAATCAGTCTTTTTGAGCTTCGTTTTTGTCTCCTTCTCTCTCCGCCCTCCTTCTTATATTTTCATTTGAAATGCCCAGGCGAAAGAGACCTGTGTCAACTTGACTTTATCCCTTTCGCAGTGCCCGTGTGAGCGCGAGAGCCCACAGCCCGCGTTCCCAGCAGGGCGCTTCTTCTGCTCACTAATTCTGGAAATGTAGGGGATCCTATAAAATAAATTGTTTCAATGTGGCTTTGGCGAGTCTGCTTCTTGACTTCCTCACCCTTATTGTTTCAAAGACTTCGTGTGTCCTTGGCCTTTAAACTTCCTCTTGACAATTGCATCTTTTCTCCAGGCACTGAGATCCTTTCTACTCCAGACGGGTGTATTCCATCCCCAAACGTTCCCGTTTCTCAAGTCTCCAGGATTTGACACTGGCTTTGCCAACCGCGGTGTCTAAGTGTTTCAATCTAGTAGCGAATTCTTAGGCAAGCTAATTCGTCAGTTTACATAATTGCAGTGTTTTCTTTGGTACCTGTAAGCAATCGTGAAATCTGAGACAGGAACCTAAGGGAATTTCCAGAAACATTTCTGTCTCCATTCTTAATATGCATTTGATAAGTTAGTTTTACTGTTTTTCTTAAAATAAACCCATTCTTGAATTGAAAATTCTCTTGAAAATATATAAATCGACTGTAAATCCCATAAAGCAGTTTCGGCTGTGCGATCAGGAGAGAGAGAGAGAGGGAAAAAAATGCAAGCCCGTTTCTGCAACAGACTATGAAACTCCAGGCAAAACCAAACCAAACAAAAACAAAAACCAGCTGTATTAGAATAATCTCCAGTATTATTTTGATCTTCAAAGTTTGGGACAAAATAAACCCGCATTTCACATCCTTGTCAATAGGTCCCAGCACTGAAGTCTCCTGAGGATTCTGTTCCACTTACACTTTTCAGTCCAAACTTTTTTTCTTCACACAATGATTTATTATGTAGGTAATTTTAGGGGATACAGTTTACAGCTTGAATTATTAGACTGAACACCTCTGGCTGACACCACTGTGCCTTTTTTTTTCAGCCTGCAGCTGTGAGTCACAACCCCATTTTCATACCCAACCGCTGCACATTCCTCCACAATGTATATTTCCTTCTCGCAAAGATCAAACATGCTTTGGTCAAAGTGTTTATTTTAAAATACAGGAAAATTAAAACTAAACACAGCTCTACTGAAAAATCCCCCAATGTATCATATTTTTCCTCCTCCTGTGCCCACAAAAAAAGTAACAAGTTGTAGCACTTTCTGGAATAAAATTTCAAATCGAAGGGGAACACAGGCACATACAGACTCGATTTTCATTTTATTATTGAAACACATCAGGAAATCTCCCACTTCTCTTCATATTTGAATCCTGTTTGGACGTCTTTAGTTTTTACCACACAAAATCACAAGCAGCAGCAGCAACAATAGCAACGTATCTTTAAGACGTTGACAGGCATCTATTTTATTCACCAACCTATACACTCATCATTTCTAGTTCATTTTTCCATCTCAGTATTTTTTTTAAACCGTATCATCCACAAGATAACTTAAGGGGGAGAAGGATATTTTGAAGTATTTGCCAACAGGAAGGGGGGGGGGAAGTAACTCAGAAACAACTTAATATTTCCCAAGCATCTGGGTAGGTTTTTGGTATGTACATGTGTTTCCTTTTCCCTTTCAAATTAAGGTGAAAAATTATAAGGTAAAATCACTTTTTTTTTTCCAGCACCTAAATCATGTGAAGTGGATTTGAACTGCAGATTTTGATGGACAAGTTGTCCTTCTGTAGCCTACTATCCACTGATTTTTTCAAGCTTCTCTTGATTCCCATATGACAGGCATATAGACCTCAGCCACTCCTCTCCTGGGCAGTTTACTTAGCTTTTCAAGCCACACAGTTCTTTAACGGGGCAGAAACTGGTAGGCTGTTTTTAATCAAGTTTGGAAGCGGAATCTTTTCCCTCTGATGACTGTGCCCAGGGGTGGATCCGGCTGAATGTCTGGCGCTGCGGGCTGCAGGCTCGGCCACCCCTTTTTCAGACACAACACCGGAGAGGGGTATTGAAATAATTGCGTGTGGCAGAAATGTTAAAAAAAAAAAAATTAACCCCTCTTACTTCCCATACTTCTGAACTAAAAGGCAAAAGAAGTCAAAAGGAAATCTGAAATAATATTCACTTACCTGCCTAAGGCAGACCAAGAAACTGGAAAACGACTTGATGCTTTGAAAATGTACTCTACAGAATCTTTCAAATTAAATGCTGCTTAAGATCAACGGCAGTAAAAAAAAAAAAAAAAATGTTTAATGATTTGATTGGTTACAACCTTCCTAGATATTACTGATAAATGAATCCGGCTAGAAGTTTCTTTCTAGAAAGAATTGGGAGGGCATATAGAAAATAAGCCATATGTGATCCTCTTTCCTGTTCTTTAAGGGGAGATAAATTATAGTACATACTATTTGGATTTTTAAAAATTTCAAATAAATAAATAAAAATATCTAGCCCTCAAATACTATTGAGAATTCTTTGCATGAGTGAGGAATCAAGGATTTTCAAGATGAAGAACAAAACAAGGAGTCAGATTACAATCTTCCTCTAAATACATTTCTTCCTCTGCTGGGTTTTCAAATGATCTCTGTGGTGACTGTTTATCTGAACAATCCATTCAAATTAAAATGAATTGAATATTTTCCCCTTGATAGTTTAACTTCTGACACACAAAGCATTTCTAAAAGTTCTAAATAAAATCAAAGGCTTTTCATAAAGCCTTAGTAACAACATTACTTGTCATGGCTAAATCAATTTATTGTGAACTTCCTTTCATCTTTGGTAGATTATCTGATACATCAAAAATATCTCACCTTGAAAATATCAACTTTTCTGTTAATGGTATGAGAGGTTATTTTCATGATATGCAGTTTGTGATTTTTGATTCATTTTTTTTTTAATCCAAGAGAATTAATCCAAAAACTGATTTGGACTAAGGAGGAGAAATCTTAAACTATAAATCAAACATATCTCAACTACCTCCCAGTACATGCATATACACACCCTTCTTGTGAAAAGAAAATGTTTTAGCTAAAGAAAGCAGTCATATCAGCCATCTGACTTCAAATGCCTTCTAGAGAAGTCTATCACGGTTATTTTACATTATGGGAAAACTGTCACCTAAAGTTTCAGGGTGACATTTTTCTAAATCTTCACATGATAATTTATTAATTCAGATAAGTAAAAAACAATTGATTTTATCTGGCAAAATATTGCTTCATCTATCTGTTAACATAGATATCTCTCATAGGGTGGTATTGTAATTTATGTAAGTTCTCTCTTTTTTTGACAACTGAGTTCACTTGTAGTCTACTATTCTCTTGTGTCCCCAACATTTTTGCAGTCGAAAGTTGAATGCTGGGCACCCTGAGGTTGGCAACCAAACCAATTGCTTTTTGTGGAAGCAAAAGGTGTCTCCCTCTGACAGATGCTACTTTAGGTGTATTTTCTTTGAAGCTCATCTCAGAATTCAATTGGCTTCATCATTTGCTACTGTTTTTCTAAGGTTTGTGGTCCAAGTGGCAGCCCTCTCTGAAACATACTGTAGGTTCTGTCTCATAGTGGCGAAGTCGCCCATTTCTTTGCTTCAAATTTCGTTTTGTGTTTAAAATACGATAACGTCAGTTTAAAAATCATTTTTAAGAGAGCACTTTCAAGAAGCACTTCCTCTCCTACTGCCAGACATCGCTGCTCCCCAACCTCTTGGCTGGAACCCTTGCTTTCGATTTGTTTGTTTCACGCATTTCCCTAAAGAACCCAGCTCTTTGCGCTATTTAATTCTGCTTCAAAAATGCATCGCTTGTGCCTTGAGTCTCTGTCTGAAACAAATTACCATCGAAAGTGTATCAGATTCGTTCCAAGTATGGATTTTGAAGCAATATTCCCATGTTAGAATATTTCTAAATTTGAAGAATATTTTAAAAATTGTTTTTGTTATGAGTCCACATTTTTGCAATGTATTTTCAATTGAAGAAGGGTTGCCTGTATTTCTCATGATAAACAAAAAGTAACGATTACTTTCTGCTTAGACCTTTATTATTATTTTTAGCCCGTGTATCATTACCTAACTGGTATGTGTTATTCTGTCCAGCTCTTGATGATCTAGTTGAATTCTAGACATTGTGCCAAGAAGTGTATTTGAAGCAGATAAGTACGTATAATACAAATGCGTTTTGTTAGACCTGATGGATGCTATTTTTCTTTTAATAGGTTTGTAGCAAACTAACACAATAACACAATGTATTCCTTTTCAAGGTACATTGTTGAAACAGGTCTATTAAGAGCGCGTTGAGCTATTTCTCGCTTCTATTGAACAGTCTGTTGCTCAAACACAACAGCCAACAAACGCCAGCTGCCTCAACAAAAGTAGAAACCTAACCCTTTTATGTAATGTTTTAACAGAAAGGGTAGCTCTGTTTAATTAAAAACATTGATGATTCAGTGAAACAATGGAAACTCAAGTTCAAGTGGTGCTCTATTGATTTAAGATGATTTTTACTAGCAATGGGTATAATTCATTTTTTCCCCCTGGCTTTCTCTTCTGTAAAGGGGTTCCTTCTTGTGGCATTATTTGGGTGAATAGGAAAAGACAGAGATGGCTATTGCCTTAGAAACCTGATTAACGCACGTCGCTTTGAGGGTAAGGTGTTTAATTTATAAGTGCACCCCATATTTTTTGTCAGTTTATTCGCGGTGGGGAAGCTTTGAAAGTAGCTCTTCTCAGCAGGTTAAAAAGTGAAGTCTGCGTCCTGGCATTTAAATGTCTTTGTTATTGTGTCAAGCAAGTTGTTGAAAACCGCATGCCCGGAATACTAAGGTTGGGTAGCTAGATGAGGCAAGTTGTGTGTGTGTGTGCGTGTGTATGTGTGTGTGTGTGTGTGTGTACGCGCGCCCCTGGGCGCAGGGCTGTGTGTGCTAGGACAATTATTTTCATCAGCTGCTTGCCTGCCCGCGCCCGACCGCTTCTCTTTGCAGAACCGACGGCCTCCAGGCTTTCAACTCTGAAAGCGAAGCAGGAGGAATTCCTCCATGGAGACTCCCTCCTTGGGAGCGTCGAACTCTCTCGGCCCTGCGGAGCGGGCCTCGGTCATGGGTACCCGGGTCGCCCCCACCCCCCACTCCGTCCCCCGGCAGGGGAGCGAGCACTCGAAGGCCGCGAGGATCCAGGTTTCGCCCTCCAGAGCCCTCCGTGAGGACAGCCCGGGAGGGGCGCCGGGAGCTCTGGGCGCCGGCCTCGGGGTCAAGGTGGGCGGAGGCAGGTGCTTCCCTCCGCCCGGAAGCCGGCGCCGCGGCGGCCGTGCTCGGCGGCCGCATTTCGCACTCCTTCCTCCCAGGCCGGCCCCGGAGACCGGTCTCCACTATTCCCGGACTCCCCGAGTGCGAGAAATTGGAGAACGCAGCTCCCGTCGATCTCCCTCCCGCGAACCAACGGGCACGAGGGCCCGAAGCCTGCAAAGCCGGCCTACAGGCCGCCCCTCGGGCCTCTGCGCGGGGCCCTTCCCTGTAGGACGCCCAGTCCGCCGCCTACAGAGGGGGGCGGGGTGGGCCAAGGCCAGGGGCCTTCTGGATCCTTTCCAGCGGCCAAACACGTCCCCGGGGTAAGGCCGGCGACAGAGCGCCTCGGACATCATTTGCTTTACACGGCTGCCACCCCGGTCCCGCGGCGGCGGCCTTGGAGCCGCTTCCTCCAGGCCAGGCCAGGCCGCGACAGGCCGCGACGGGCCTTGGTGCCGCACTTCCGCCCGTTCCCGGCGTCCCGCTCGCCTGGGGGTCAAAGGGCCCCGGGCCCCTTCCGGGGTTCTGCCTCGGCCACGTGCCGACCGCCGCTCGCACCCTGAAAGGCAGAGGACAGGCATGGCGATGAGGCCTCGAGGCCGCAGGTGGCAGCCCGTCAGGCCCACGTTCCCAGATGCAACCCGGGGAAAATGTAGCCCGGGAGGGAACGAGAGGGAACCGTCCACATGGGCCCCGCAGGCCTAGAGTGAATTATTTAAGCCCTTCCCGGTGTTTAAAGAGGTTTTTCAGTTTTTAAAGAATGTTGTAAAAAAATATCAGCCCTTGTTAACTCCCTCATTATATGCTTTTTTCTCTTCAGCCGAACAAGCCATATTTCCTGAAACTGAGGAGCTATGTAAGTGTTTAAACATGTGTCAAGTGTCTTATAAATAATACAAATTCATAAAGAAGAGGAGGAAATTTAACTGATACCTGAAGTACTTGGCATAGCTACGTTTCACTCTCGGGTTATTTTTGGCTGTGGAATCGTAGTAAGGAGACTACTCAGGGATTATGTGGCACCTCACAGAGCCCTTCCCTTTTCTTCGCCTGCTCACTCTGAGTCTGTACTGTTCTCATCTAGAAATGCCTTTGTCCAGTCCATGGAAGAAGTTCAAGTGGTCTGTTGAGTCTGTATAATATAGAGGTCATACTTAACTCAGAATTTGGGAGTGACCCTTCCTGTCTTTTCCTCTTCGCCACCCCGGCCCCCAGCCAAAGTGTCTGCCACTATGACATTGCTATGACATCCTGCACCCACCTTGTTAGAATGAAGGTTAGTGCTGCTTCTGGCAAAAAAAAAAAAAAAAAAAAAAGAGAGTAGGAGAAATGAGGTCTGGGCTTTAATTTGGGATCTGGGCTAGCAAATCATTTCAGTTTTTGTATTCATTGTCTTACCTAGAAAAGCTGAAAAGAAGATGCTGCCCTAACGTGATCTGAGGTCCTCTGAGAAGCGTAAGTACAAAATGTTATTTTACAGTAAAATGACATGTGTTGTTGTTTTGAAATTAGATTGAACTTTAGGGTTACCTCCACACTTCAGTTCCTTGGATGATATTTTTCATATTGATTGCCATTTTGGGAAAGATTTCTGTGGGTATTCTATTTCTAGCTGTTTTTAAAATGTCTAAATGCATGTCAGGCATCTCTTGTGTGTACCTTTTCGCTGCTGCTTCTGGGTATAGCTGGTGAGGAATGTAATGGTAATATGGAGTTGCTAGAGCTCTGCAGTGTTCATTGTTGATAATCTGTGACATATGTTGTCACAGGCTTCCTAAATGGTCTGCAATGTACTTTGTCAATTGTTTTAATATAAAGAGGCCTTTTCATTTTTATTTATAGCCCTCTCTCTCCTTAGAGCTTAGATTTGAATCTAAGGTGGTCTGAGCTAGGAATAATGCCTAATCTCAGGAACTATGAGACACTCAAAATTACTCCTCTCCTCTAAGCGCCAAGACTTTGTTTCAAGATCAAGCTACCTAATCTTTTCTTTGCTTAAGATAATAAATTTACTCCCAGGAGGTTTCTTAGTGTCTCACGTAAATAGATTTCAGGTAGTTGTCTTCTTGTTCTTGCAGAATTGCTCAGACATGTATGAACCTCAGGGATGAAAACAGACTGTATAGTTGGGGTTATTCCTCCTCCTAACAAATTCATTCGGAGTCAGATCTATATACACACTGATAAATTCCCAGGTTGGCAGATGAAAACTTTGCTGAGCTTAACAAATACCTTTTGGATGTTTAAACAGTCCCTAACAAGAATGCCAACCATCTGTTGAAAGCCAAACAATAAATGGTGAACAGAGTAGTCAATGCATAGATGATTTACTCATTTGTTATTCTTAAACATTAGCCAGTTGTCAACAAATTGATATCCAGGCCCTCTTTGAGCTAAGCGTGTGTTGCTAAAATCAGAGAGGACATTTTGATCTTTTTCTTTATGTGCCACTCCCCATTCCATGAGAGAACATGGTGCTTCTTTATAAGAAAAGGTGTACAGCATTTACTACGGTTATCAGTAAATTTACCACAGTTATCAGGTAGTTCGTTCCTTAATGGTGGAGTTAAGGCAATTACATAAAATGCCTAAATAATACAAAGTAAATAAGGCTAGAGTACAGGGAATGACTAAATAATACGAAGTGTAATGAGTACCTTGAAACGCATGTTTATAAATTTTTATAGAGTGTTCAGAGATGGATAAAATAATATCAGAAATTGTAGAAGATTACATACAGAGAACAATATTTAGGCTAGCAGCATTCTTCTCAACATCAACAAGGGATGTCTGAAGACAAAGGACTACTATTTCAAAAGGGCTGAGAGAAAGTAACTATAACCCAGAATGCCATACCCAGCTAAGTCATTATTTAAAAGTGAGGGCTAAATAAATATGTCTTCAGACCAAAAAAGTGGGAATTTACCACTCACTTTTGATAATGACTGTAAGAGGTTATAGTAGGAACAGAGGGGGAAAGTCTGTTAAATCTGGAAGGGGAGAGTGGACTGCAAGAGGAAATGGTGTATAAAGAAGTTGTTCACTGACGTGGGAAACTGAAAGAGGTATTGCATACATAAAATAATATAATGATTAGTTTAGGGTGTTTAAAACCATGATGGGAACACAACTTTCTCAAACTGAGAAAATCTGGTATGGCAGTTCATGATATAAACTCTTAGCAAACTAAGGAATAGAAGACGTCTTCCTCAGCCAGATAAAGAGCGTATACAAAATCCACAACTACCATAATACTCAAAGGAAAAAACTGAATACTTTTCCCCCTAAGATTGGGAACAAGATAAGGATGTCAGCTCTCACCACTTCTATTCAACATTGTTTTAGAGGGCCTAGCCTCATAGCCAGTTGCAATAAGTTAAGAAAAAAGAAAGAAAAGGCATAAGGATTGGTAAAGAAGGTCATAAAATTTATTTGCAGAGGATATAGCTGTGTTGGTAGAAAATCTAAATGAATCTACAAACTATCAAAAGTAATAAGGGCATTTAGCAAGATTAACTAGATACAAGGTCAAAATACAAAAAAGTCCATTGTATTTCTGTATGTCAGAAAGACACAAATGGAAAAGGAAAATTTTAAGGTACCATTTGCAATAACATTAAAAAAGATAAGGGAAAAATCTAACACAGATATGAAGAGGGAAGTAAGTAACAATAATGAGCACAGAAATGAATGAACTAGGAATCAAAGAGGCAAATTGAGAAGCTCAAGAAAATGAAAGTTGGTTCTCTGAAAAAAAATTCATTAAGTAGACAGACTTTTAATTAATTAAAAAATTGGGGCGCCTGGGTGGCGCAGTCGGTTAAGCGTCCGACTTCAGCCAGGTCACGATCTCGCGGTCCGTGAGTTTGAGCCCCGCGTCAGGCTCTGGGCTGATGGCTCAGAGCCTGGAGCCTGTTTCCGATTCTGTGTCTCCCTCTCTCTCTGCCCCTCCCCCGCTCATGCTCTGTCTCTCTCTGTCCCAAAAATAAATAAACGTTGAAAAAAAAATTAAAAAAAATTAATTAAAAAATTAATTTTAAAAGGCACAAATGTACAATGCTGGGAGTTTTTTTTTTTAATTTTTATTTAAATTCTACTTAGTTAACAGCCAGTGCAATATTGGTTTCAAGAGTAGAATTCAGTGATGCATCACTTACATACGACACCCAGTGCTCATCATAACAAGTGTCCTTAATACCCATCACCCATCTACACCATCCCCCACCCATCTCCCTCCATCATCCCTCAGCTCTTTCTCTATCATTAAGAGTCTCTTATGGTTTGTTTCCCCCCTCATTTTTTTTTTCCCCATATGTTCATCTGTTTTGTTTCTTGAATTTCACATACGATGAAATCATATGGTATTTTCTCTGATGTATTTCACTTAGCATAACACACTGTAGCTCCATCCATGTCACTGCAAATGGCAAGATTTCACTCTTTTTGATGGCTGAGTATTATTTCATTGTATGTATGTGTGTGTGTGTGTATATATATATATATATATATATATATACATATACGCACACCATATATATATATACACACACACACACCATATCTTCCTTATCCATTCATCAGTCAGTGGACATTTGGGCTCTCTCCATAGTTTGGCTATTGTTGATAGTGCTTCTTTAAACGTTGGGGTGCATATATCCCTTCAAATCTGTATTTTTGTATCCTTTGGGTAAATCCCTAGTAGGGCAGTTGCTGCATTATGGGGTAGTTCTATTTTTTTTAATGTTTATTTTTGAGAGAGAGAGAGAGAGCGAGCAGGAGACGGAGGATCTGAAGCAGGCTCCACACTGTCAGCACAGAGCCTGATGCAGGGCTCAAACTCACGATCCATGAGATCATGACTCAAGCCGAAGTTGGATGCTTAACCGACTGAGCCACCCAGGTGCCCTACGTAGTTCTGTTTTTAACTTTTTTGAGCAATCTCCATACTGTTCTCCAGAGTAGCTGCACCAGTTTGCATTCCCACCAACAGTACAAGAAGGTTCCTCTTTTTCTGCATCCTTGCCAGCACCTGTTGTTTGTTGAGTTGTTAATGTTAGCCATTCTGACAGGTGTGAGGTGATACCTCATCATGGTTTTGATTTGTATTTCTCTGATGATGAGTGATGTTGAGCATCTTTTCATGTGTCTGTTGGCCATCCGGATGTCTTCTTTGGAAAAATGTCTGTTTCATGTCTTCTGCCCATTTCTTCACTGGATTATTTGTTTTTTGGTGTTGAGTTTGTAAGTTCTTTATAGATTTTGGAAACCAACCCTTTATAAGTTATGTCATTTGCAAATACTCCCATTCTGTCAGTTACCTTTTAGTTTAGTTTTTTTTAATGTTTATTTTTTATTTTTTATTTTTTTATTTTTTTTTCTCTTTTTTCTTTTCTTTTTTTTTTAAAATAGTTCTTTTTTTTTTAACATTTATTTATTTTTGAGACAGAGAGAGACAGAGCATGAACAGGGGAGGGGCAGAGAGAGAGGGAGACACAAAATCTGAAACAGGCTCCGGGCACTGAGCTGTCAGCACAGAGCCCGACGTGGGGCTCGAACTCACGGACCGTGAGATCATGACCTGAGCCAAAGTCGGACGCTCAATCGACTGAGCCACCCAGGCGCCCCCTTTTAATGTTTATTTTTGAGAAAGAGAGAGAAAGAGAGAGAGAGTGCAGGAAAGGAGCAGAGAGAGAGGGAGACACAGAATCTGATGCAGTCTCCAGGCTTTGCACTGTCAGCACAGAGCCCGATGTGGGGCTTGAACTCACAAATGGTGAGATCATGACCAGAGCCAAAGTTGGACGCTTAACTGATTATGTTTAGGCCACCCAGGTGCCCCTAACTTTTAGTTTTGTTGATTGTTTCCTTGGTTTTGCAGGAGGTTTTTATCATGATGACATCCCAATAGTTCATTTTTGCTTTTGTTTCCCTTGCCTCTGGTGATGTGTCTAGTAAGAAGTTGCTCTGGTTGAGGTCAAAGAGGTTGCTGCCTGTGTTTTCCTCTAGGATTTTGATAGTTTCCCATCTCACATTTAGGTCTTTCATCCATTTTGAATTTGTTTTTGTATGTGGTATAAGAAAGTAATCCAGTTTCATTCTTTTGTATGTCGTTTTCCAGTTTTCCCAACACCATTTGCTGAAGAGACTGTCTTTCTTCTATCAGATATTCTTTCCAGCTTTGTTGAAGATTAGTTGACCATATAGTTGTGGGTCCATCTGGGTTTTCTATTCTATTCCATTGATCTATGTGTCTGTTTTTGTGCTAGTACCATACTATCTTGATGACCACAGCTTTGTAATATAGTTTAAGGTATGGAATCATGATACCTCCAGCTCTGCTTTTCCTTTTCAGGATTGCTTTGGCTATTTGGGGTCTTTTGTGGTTCCATGCAAATTTTAGGATTTTTTGTTCTAACTCTGTAAAAAATACTGGTGGTATTTTGATAAAAATTGCATTAAATGCGTAGATTGCTTTGGGTAGTATAGACATTTTAACAATGTTTGTTCTCCCAATCCATGAGCATGGAATGTTTTTCCATTTCTTTGTGTCCTCTTTGGTTTCTTTCATAAGTGTTCTATAGTTTTCAGAGTATAGATCTTGTGCCTTTTTGGTTAGGTTTATTGCTAGATATCTTATGGTTTTGGTGCAATTATAAATGGGATCGATTTCTTGATTTCTTTTTCTGCTGCTGCATTATTGGTGTATGGATATCAATGCTAGGAATTTTTAAAGGTGACAGAACTATAGACATAGCAGAGATTTTTCAAAATGATAAGAGAATTTAGGAACTTAGGTGGTATGGACCATTTCCTACAATAATATAACTTATCCAAAGTGAGTACAGCAGATCCTGCCAATTGACCATTCAAAATGCCGACTTCTTCCTCCTTTATTAACCTGATTTTCTTTGGACTAATTTGTCCAAATAAAAACACTTCCCTAAATTCCTCTGTGGCTAAATGAGCCATGTGATACAGTTTTGGACAATGAGATGAAAGCTTTTGATTTCCTGATATGGGTGTTACCTCTCTGTGCTTCAGTTTCTTTCTTATGTAGAAAAAAGCAGCTATTTCAAGTCCAAAGTGTACCGAGTGTGAGGTGGAGGCCTCTAAGCTAAGCGTAGTGGAATGGAAAGTTAGAGCCTACTTTCCTAACAGCATTATTACAGAGCTGTGTCTTCTCTGGACATTTTTTATCTAGCCTTCTTGTTATGTGAGGAAAAAAAATAGGCTCCTTTTTTTTTTTTTTAATGCTTTATTTATTTTGTAAGAGGGAAACACACACAGAATGTGAGTGGGGGAGGGACAGAGAGAGACACACAGAATCCAAAACAGGCGCCAGGCTCTGACCTGTTAGCAGAGAGCCTGACTTGGGGGCCAGAACTCGGGAGCTAAGAGAGCATGACTTGAGCTGAAGTCAGATGTTTAACTGACTGAGCCACCCAAGCACCCCAAGCATCTGATTCTTGATTTCGGCTTGGGTCATGATCTCATTGTTTGTGAGTTTGAGCCCCACGTTGGGCTCTGTGCTGACAGTGTGGAGCCTGCTTGGGATTTTCTCTCTCTCCCTCTTTATCTGCTCCTCCCCCGCTTGCACTTTGTCTCTCAAAAATAAATAAATAAACATTAAAAGATAAAAAATAAAATTTTTCACAGTAAAACATACCATGGCTATAATGCTTTTATTTTTATTTATTTTTAAAATATTTTATTTTTTATTTTTTAAAATTTACATCCAAATTAGTTAGCATATAGTGCAACAATGATTTCAGGAGTAGATTCTTTAGTGCCCTTTACCCATTTAGCCCATACCCCCACAACCCCTCCAGTAATCCTCAGTTTGTTCTCCATATTTATGAGTCCCTTCTGTTTTGTCCCTTGCCCTGTTTTTATATTATTTTTGTTTCCCTTCCTTTATGTTCATCTGTTTTGTCTCTTAAAGTCCTCATATGAGTGAAGTCATATGATTTTTGTCTTTCTCTGACTGACTAATTTCATTTAGCATAATACCCTCCAGTTCCATCCACGTAGTTGCAAATGGCAAGATTTCATTTTTTTGGATTGCCGAGTAATATTCCATTGTGTGTGTGTGTGTGTGTGTGTGTGTGTGTGTGTGTGTGTGTATAAACACAGCTTTTTTATCCATTCATCCATTGATGGACATTTGGGCTCTTTCCATACTTTGGCTATTGTTGATAGTGCTGCTATAAACATGGGGGTGCATGTGTCCCTTTGAAACAGCACACCTGTATCCCATGGATAAATGCCTAGTAGTGCAATTGCTGGGTTGTAGGGTAGTTCTATTTTTAGTTTTTTGAGGAACCTCCCTATGTTTTCCAGAGTGGTTGCACGAGCTTGCATTCCCACCAACCATGCAAAAGAGATCCTCTTTCTCCACATCCTCGCCAACATGTGTTGTTGCCTGAGTTGTTAATGTTAGCCATTCTGACAGGTGTAAGGTGGTTTCTCATGGTGGTTTTGATTTGTATTTCCCTGATGATGAGTAATGTTGAGCATTTTTTCATGTGTCGGTTGGCCATCTGGATGTCTTCTTTGGAGAAGTGTCTACTCATGTCTTTTGCCCATTTCTTCACTGGATGATTTGTGTTTTGGGTGTTGAGTTTGATAAGTTCTTTATAGATTTTGGATACCAACCCTTTATCTGATGTCATTTGCAAATATCTTCTCCCATTCTGTCGGTTGCCTTTTAGTTTTGCTGATTGTTTCCTTTGCTGTGCAGAAGCTTTTTATTTTGATGAGGTCCCGGTAGTTAATTTTTGCTTTTGTTTCCCTTGCCTCTGGAGACGTGTTGAGTTAAAAGAAGTTGCTGTGGCCAAGATCAAAGAGGTTTTTGCCTGCTTTCTCCTTGAGGATTTTGATGGCTTCCTGTCTTACGTTGAGGTCTTTCATCCATTTTAAGTTTATTTTTGTGTATGGTGTAAGAAAGTGGTCCAGATTCATTCTTCTGCATGTTGCTGTCTAGTTTTCCCAGCACCACTTGCTGAAGAGACTGTCTTTATTCCATTGGATATTCTTTCCTGCTTTGTCAAAGATTAGTTGGCCACACATTTGTGGGTCCATTTCTGGGTTCTCTATTCTGTTCCATTGATCTGAGTGTCTGTTCTTGTGCCAGTACCATACTGTCTTGATGATTACAGCTTTGTAGTATAGCTTGAAGTCTGGGATTGTGATGCCTCCTGCTTTGGTTTCCTTTTTCCAGATCGCTTTGGCTATTCGGGGTCTTTTCTGGTTCCATACAGTTTTAGGATTATTTGTTCTCGTTCTGTGAAGAATGCTGGTGTTATTTTGATAGGGATTGCATCGAATATGTAGATTGCTTTGGGTAGTATCAACATTTTAACAATATTTGTTCTTCCTATTCAAGAGCATGGAATCTTTTTCCATTTTTTTGTGTCTTATTCAATTTCTTTCATAAGCTTTCTACAGTTTTCAGTGTATATATTTTTCACCTCTTTGGTTAGACTTATTCCTAGGTATTTTATGGTTTTTGGTGCAACTGTAAATGGGATCGATTCCTTGATTTGTCTTTCTGTCGCTTCATTGTTGGTGTGTAGGAATGCAACCGATTTCTGTGCGTTGTTTTTATATCCTGCAACTTTGCTGAATTCATGAATCAATTCTAGCAGTTTTTTGGTGGAATCTTTTGGGTTTTCCATATAGAGTATCATGTCATCTGCGAAGAGTGAAAGTTTGACCTCCTCCTGGCTGATTTGGATGCCTTTTATTTCTTTGTGTTGTCTGACTGCAGAGGCTAAGACTTCCAATACTATGTTGAATAACAGTGGCAAGAGTGGACATCCCTGTCTTGTTCCTGACCTTAAGGGGAAAGCTCTCAGTTTTTCCCCATTGAGGATGATATTAGTGTTGGGCCATTCATATATAGCTTTTATGATCTCGAGGTATGCTCCTTCTATCCCTACTTTCTTGAGGGTTTTTATGAAGAAACGATGCTGTATTTTGTTAAATGCTTTCTCTGCATCTATTGAGAGGATCATATGGTGCTTGTCCTTTATTTTATTGATGTGATGAATCACGTTAATTGTTTTGTGGATATCGAACCATCCCTGCATGCCAGGTATAAATCCCGCTTGGTCATGGTGAATAATTTTTTTAATGTATTATTGGATCCGGTTGGCTAATATCTTGTTGAGGATTTTTGCATCCATGTTCATCAGGGAAATTGGTCTATAGTTCTTCTTTTTAGTGGGGTCTCTGTCTGGTTTTGGAATCAAGGTAATGCTGGCTTCATAGAAAGAATTTGGAAGTTTTCCTTCCATTTCTATTTTTTGGAACAGCTTCAAGAGAATAGGTGTTAACTCTTCCTTAAATGTTTGGTAGAATTCCCCTGGAAAGCCATCTGGCCCTGGACTCTTGTTTTTTGGGAGATTTTTGATTACTAATTCGATTTCCTTACTGGTTATGGGTCTGTTCAAATTTTCTATTTCTTCCTGTTTCAGTTTTGGTAGTGTATATGTTTCTAGGAATTTGTCCATTTATTCTAAATTGCCCATTTTATTGGCATATAATTGCTCATAATATTCTCTTATTATTGTTTTTATTTCTGCTGTGTTGGTTGTGATCTGTCCTCTTTCATTCTTGATTTTATTTATTTGGGTCCTTTCCTTTTTCTTCTTGATCAAACTGGCTAGTGGTTTATCAATTTTGTTAATTCTTTCAAAGAACCAGCTTCTGATTTCATTGATCTGTTCTACTGGTTTTTTTTTGTTTGTTTGTTTGTTTTGATAGCATTATTTTCTGTTCTAATCTCTATTATTTCCTGTCTTCTGCTGGTTTTGGGTTTTATTTGCTGTTCTTTTTCCAGCTCCTTAAGGTGTAAGGTTAGGTTGTGTATCTGAGATCTTTCTTCCTTCTTTAGGAAGGCCTGGATTGCTATATACTTTCCTCTTATGACCGCCTTTGCTGCATCCCAGAGGTTTTGGGTTGTGATGTTATCATTTTCATTGACTTCCATATACTTTTTAATTTCCTCTTTAACTTCTTGGTTAGCCCATTCATTCTTCACTAGGATGTTCTTCAGTCTCCAAGTATTTGTTACCTTCCCCAATTTTTTCTTGTGGTTGATTTCGAGTTTCGTAGCATTGTGGTCTGAAAATATGCATGGTATGATCTCGATCTTTTTGTACTTACTTAGGGCTGATTTGTGTCCCAGTATATGGTCTATCGTGGAGAACGTTCCATGTGCACTGGAGAAGAATGTATATTCTGCTGCTTTAGGATGAAATGTTCTGAATATATCTGTTAAGTCCATCTGGTCCAGTGTGTCATTCAAAAGCCATTGTTTCCTTGTTGATTTTTTGATTAGATGATGTGTCCATTGCTGTGAGTGGGGTGTTGAAGTCTCCTACTATTATGGTATTACTATTGATGAGTTTCTTTATGTTTGTGATTAATTGATTTATATATTTGGGTGTCCCACATTTGGCGCATAAATGTTTACAATTGTTAGGTCTTCTTGGTGGATAGACCCCTTGATTATGATGTAATGACCTTCTGCATCTCTTTTTTTAAAAACTTTTTTTGATGTTTTTATTTATTTCTGAGACAGAGAGAGACAGAGCATGAGCAGGGGAGGGGCAGAGAGAGAGGGAGACACAGAATCTGAAGCAGGCTCCAGGCTCCGAGCCATTGGCACAGAGCCCGACGCGGGGCTGGAACTCACGAACCATGAGATCATGACCTGAGCTGAGTCAGATGCTTAACTGACTGTGCCACCCAGGCACCCCTTCAGTGTTTATTTTTGAGAGAGAGTGAGCAGGGGAGGGGCAGAGAAAGATGGAGACATAGCATCTGAAGCACGTTCTAGGATCTGAGCTGTCAGCACAGAGCCTGACGTAGGGCTCAAACCCACGAACGATGAGATCATGACCTGAGCCAAAGTCATGCGTAACCAACTAAGCCACCCAGGCAATCCTATAATATAAAAATTCTAAATAAAACATGAGCAGATTAAATGTGGCATGTATAAAAAACACAATTTTGGTTAAGGAGGAATTTATTCCAAGAGTTCAAGGATGGTCTAACAGTAGAAAACTTACTGATATAATCTACCACATTTACAAATTAAAGAAAATGATAAGATCATCTCAAAAGATTCAGAAAAAGCTTTGGTAAGATTCAAAATTTATTTGTAATGCAAATGATATACATATCTATGTAGGGATGATAAAAGAATTTCTGTTAACATGATAAAGGGTATCCCATAAAACTCTGAGTAAGCATCAGAAAGTGTTCTCCTCCAAATCAGGAACAAGACAAAAATGCAAATTTCACGATTTCTGTTTCATATTTTACTGAAGATATTATCTAGGGCAATAAGAAAAGGAAGTGAAAAACAGAGGGACTAAAAAGGAAAATTTAAGTAGTTGTTTTTTTAAGGTTATTTATTTATTTTGAGGAAGAGATAGAAAGAAAACGTGTGTGTGTGCACATACCCGCACACATGCACTCATGAGGAGGGTGGCAGAGAGAGGGAGAGAGATTCCCAGGCAGGCTCTGCACTGTGAGTGCAGAGCCCAACTTGGGGTGTGGCTTAATCTCACGAACCACGATATCATGACCTGAGCAGAAATTAACCTTAACCTACTGAACCACCCAAGCTCTCCTAGGCTTATATAGAAAATCTAAGAAAACCAAACCATTAAAATTAGTAAGAGAATTCAGCAAAATTATAGATTACAGGATAAGTATACAGAAGACCAACAATAAACAAGTTGTGCCAACAATAAATAAGTTGAAAATTCAGTTAAAAAAATACCATATGACGGCATGCCTGGCTGGCTCAGTCAGTAGAACATGCAACTCTTGGTCTTAAGATTGTGAGTTTGAGCCCCACATTGGGTATAGAGATTACTTTATTATTTTTAGTATTTTTAAAATCTTTTTTTTTAAGTTTATGTATTTTGAGAGAGAGGGAGAGTGTGTGTGAGCAGAGAGGGACAGAAAGAGAGAGGGAGAGATAGAATACCAGTAACGCTTCACGCCATCAACGCAGAGTCTGACATGGGGCTCAATCTCATGAACTGCAAGATTATGACCTGAGCATAGTTGTGCATATGTATGTGTATAATTTGATAGGTGGATGTTAAAATTTAAATGGCAGAGTAAAATGTCAAGAATTGCCAAGATAATTTTGAAAAATAATGAGGTATTTGTGCTGCCAAATGTAAAGTTTGATGTAAAGTGTTAGTAATTATAGGGATGTGACATTGGGACAAACCTGTAAGCAATGGAACAGACCACAGTTATGTATCAGTAGTAATTTGGTGTATAACACAGGTGATACTATAAATCAGTGGGATGGTATATTCAATAAGTAGTACTGAAACAATCAGCTAACTCCATAGAAAAACTACAGATCCTTACCCCGACTGTACATAAACCACATTCTAGTATTAAAATCTTAATTTTAAAAGCAAAACTTAAACATTTTTAGAAAAAAAATACAGGAGAATACCTTTATGATCTCAAGAGATTTTTTTTATACTAGGCACAAAGAGCAATCACCCTAAAATAATTACTATCTCTGTGTTATCTAAGAAATTGTCTTTAAACACACTTGGCATATTTGGTCAAGTTTCTATTAAAAAAAAAAAGATACCCCAAATGCGGTTACCTATTAGATAGAAATTTAATTCTTTTTCATGTACTACTTTAAGGTAGATAGATGGACTTTGGTCCATGAAGCCATGAAGCTTAGTTGCACAGCTTTCTTACCCTTAACATATAGCTTGCAAGGTACTGTAATTTTTAGCATTTAACCAGACAGTGTGAAAGAAGGTGAAAAGACAGCGATTGAACACATATGTGCTTAATATTCGAAGGCTTATACCCAGAAGCAACACACATTATTTTCAGGCACATTTCGTTATTGGCAACTGAGTCACCAAGCTGCAAGGGAGGATGGGAAATGTAGCTTAGCTCAATAGACATATGTCTGGCTCCAGCTTTTATTGTGGGAGAAGGGGGAAATGACTGTTGACCTCACTGGAGTGGATGAAATGGTCACTACAGCTTGTTGTGCTCTGGACCATGCCCTTCCCTTTCTGGCCTCAGTGCCCAGTGACCAGCACTTGGTAGAATCTAACTATTAAAAATAGGCCCCAATGCAAAGGCTAATGTAGGCTTACCCCCCAGAACAACAAAAAGAGCCTTTCTGCCCGTGGACACTACTACGTAAGCATCACTAAAGTCCCTCTACCCAGTGCCGTCATGTCTAAGTCAGAGTCTCTCAAAGAGTCTGAACAGCTACTGAAACTCTTCACTGGAGGTTTGAGCTTTGAAACAACCGACAAGAGTCTGAGAAGCCATTTTGAGCAATAGGGACCACTCATGGACTGTGTGGTGATGAGAGGTCCAAAAACCAACCACTCCAGAGGCTTTGGGTTTGTTGTGTACACCACTGTGGAGGGGGTTGGATGCAGCCATGAATGCACAGCCACAAAGCAGATGGAGGAGTTGTGGAACAAAGAGGTCTGTTTGAAGAGAAGATTCTCAAAGACTTGGGGCCCACTTAACTGTGACAAAGATTTGTGTTGGTGGAATTAAAGAAGACACTGAAGAATGTCACCTAAGAGATCATTTTGAACAGTATGGGAAAATTGAAGTGATTGAAATCATGATTGATAGAGGTAGTGGCAAAAAGAGAGGTTTTGCTTTTGTAACATTTGATAACCGTGACTCTGTAGACAAATTGTCATTCAAAAATACCATACTGTTGGGGCACTTGGGTAGCTCAGTTGGTTAAGCCTCTAACTCCTGATTTCAGCTCAGGTCATGATCTCATGGTTCATGGGTTTGAACCCCGTGTGGGGCTCTGGGCTGATGGCATGGAGCCAGCTTGGGATTCTCTCTCTCTCTCTCTCTCTCTCTCTCTCTCTTTGTGTGTGTGTGTGTGTCTGAGCCTCACCCCCATCGAAATAAATAAGCTTAAAAAACAAACAAACCAACACACCAACCCCCCAAATACCATACTGTGAATGGCTACAACTGTGAAGTAAGGAAAGATCTATCTAAGCAATAGATTCATCCAGCTAAAGAGGTTGAAACGGCTCTGGAAACTTTGGTGATGGTCATAGAGGTGGTTTAGGTGCGAATGACAACTTTGGTTGTGAAGGAAACTTCAGTAGACGAGGTGGGTTTGGTGACAGTTGAGGTGGTGGTGGATATGGTGGCAGTGAGGTGGCTATAATGGATTTAGTAATGAGCGAAGCAACTCTGGAGGTGGTGGAAGCTATCATGATTTTGGCAGTTACAACAATCAGTCTTCAAATTTTGGACCCATGAAGGGAGGAAGTTTTGGAGACAGAAGCTCTGGACCCTATGGTGGTAGAAGCCAATACTTTGCCAAACCACAAAACCAAGGTGGCTGTGTAGGTTCCAACAGCAGCAGCTATGGCAGTGGCAGAAGGTTTTAAATATGGCCAAGAAACAGAGCTTAGCAGGAGAGGAGAGCCAGCGAAGTGACAGGGGAAGCTACAGATCTGTGGACTCTGCCAAACACAGTGGTGGCAGGGCCTAGCAGCTACAAAGAAGACATATTTTTTTTTTCAACGTTTATTTATTTTTGGGACAGAGAGAGACAGAGCATGAATGGGGGAGGGGCAGAGAGAGAGGGAGACACAGAATCGGAAACAGGCTCCAGGCTCTGAGCCATCAGCCCAGAGCCTGACGCGGGGCTCAAACTCACGGACCGCGAGATCGTGACCTGGCTGAAGTCGGATGCTTAACCGACTGCGCCACCCAGGCGCCCCCAAAGAAGACATATTTTAGACAAGACTCAATGTGTATGGGCAAAAACCTTGAGGGCTGTTATTTGTGCGTAATTGTATAACAGGTTATTGTAGTTTCTGTTCTGCGGAAAGTGTAAAACATTCCAACAAAGGGTTTTAATGTAGGTTTTTTTGTTTTTGCTTTTGTTTGCACTCATGCTGTTGATTGCTAAATGTAATAGTCTGATCATGACACTAAGTAAATGTGTCTTTAAAAAAAGAGGGGGGCACCTGGGTGTCTCAGTCAGTTAAGTGCCTGACTCTTGGTTTTGGCTGAGGTCGTGATCTCACAGTTGTGAGTTTGAGCCCTGCATCAGGCTCTGTGCTGACACTGGGGAGTCTGCTTGGGATTCTCTCGCTGCCTCTCTCTCTGTCCTCTCTCCACCCCTCTCACACATGCTCTTTCTCCCTCAAAATAAATAAACATTAAAAAAAATAAACTTAAAATAGTTTTTGTGATGTCGCATTTTAGTGAAATTTTCTGAGTTCTACAACTTCCATTTTTTGAGTTGCTTAAATTTCTATCCTAATGAGTAGCAACTCAGTTAAATGTTTCTTTTTTTTTTTTTAAAGATTTTTCAAAAAATATTTTATTTTATTTATTTTTATTTTTTTATTTTAGTCTGAGAGAGAGAGAGTGCATACGCTGGGGAGTGGGGCAGAAGGAGAGAGAGAAGAGACTCTTAAGCTGAGTGTAGAGGCCAACGTGGGGCTTGATCCCAAGACCCTGGGATCATGACCTGACTTGAAATCAAGAGTCAGACATTCAACCCACTGATCCACCCAGGTGCACCTAAGATTTTATTTTTCAGCAATCGAACTTAATCCAAAGACTAACAGTCACATGCTCTAACAACTGGGACAGCCAGGTACCCCTGTAAATATTTCTTCTTTGTGATCCAAAATGTTCTTAGTTTATTTTAATTAAGAAAAAGAATGTCTTTATTTTTCTCTTCTCTTCTCTTCTCTTCTCTTCTCTTCTCTTCTCTTCTCTTCTTTTAATTCCAGTATAGTTAACATACACAGTGTTGTATTAGTTTCAGGTGTAGAATATAGTGGTTCAGCACTTCCGTACATCATCCAGTGCTCATCACAAGAAGTACACTCCTTAATCCCTGTCACTTATTCCACCCATCCACCTACCTTCCTCCCCTCTGATAACCATCAGTTTGTTCTTTGTAGTTAAGAGTATGCTTCTTGGCTTGTCTCTCTCTCTTTTTCCTTTGCTCATTTGTTTTTTAAATTTTGCATATGAGTGAAATCATAGGGTATTTGTCTTTCTCTGACTTTTTTTTTACTTAGTATTACATACTCTTTAGCTCCATCCATGTTGTTGCAAATGGCAGGATTTTATTCTTTTTATGGCTGAATAATATTCCGTTGTATAAATAAACCACATCTTAAAAAAAATTTAATGTTTATTTTTGAAGGAAGGGGGCAGAGAAAGAGGGAGACACAGCATCTGAAACAGACTCCAGGGTCTGAGCTGTCATCCCAGAGCCCGACTCAAGGCTCAAACTCATGAACGGTGAGATCCTGACTTGAGCCGAAGTCAAACACTTAACCGATTGAGCCACCCAGGCGCCCCGATATACCACATCTTCTTTATCCATTCATCTATCGATAGAACACTTGGGCTGCTTCCATCATTTGCTATCGTAAATAATGCTGCTGGTAGAATGTCTTGCTGTAGATAAACAAATGGGTTCTCAAAAATAAATTTCAAAAGAATGTATTTGTGTAAAAAACATACTCTTGTAGTAAAACTTTAGAATTCTCTTAGCAAATTTACGGATTTTTTATTTTAACGAATTTAAATAAAGCAGTAGTTGCATTGCTAAAAGTTGTGTTAGGTTACTTGGAGTTTTCTTTTGCCATCTTCTGTGTATTTCTCATCTCACACTGGAATGTTCTTCCATTTGCAGTATCAATACAGAGAAAGGGAAAGCAAGTCAACTATACTTGGCCCTTGAGATTAGGGGGCAATCTTATTGAGTTGTTAATATACCAGAACAGGCCGCAATAAAATGTTTTGGCTATGAAAAATATAGATGAGTACAACTTTAAACATCAATTAAAAATATGTACAGGGGCACCTGGGTGGCTCAGTCGGCTGAACTTCTGACTTTGGCTCAGGTCATGATCTCCTGGTTGACTAGTTCGAGGGCCCCGCATCAGGCTCTGTGCTGACAGCTCGGAGCCTGGAGCCTGCTTCAGATTCTGTGTCTCCCTCTCTCTCTGCCCCTCCTCCGCTTATGCTGTGTCTTTCTCTCTCTCAAAAATAAATATAAACATTAAAAAAAATAAGTACAAATAATAAAAACTTACGTGTAGCAATAAATACAACAAGCAATGTGAAAAGACATATGACTAAGTGGGAAAAATATTTGCAATTCATATTTGCAAAGCAATAAGATCCCTAAAATATAAAGCGTTTTAGAAATAAATCAAGACCAGAGCAACAACCCAGTAGAAAAATGTAGAAAATATTTTAACAGATAGTTCAGAAAAAGAAATCTTTTAAATATGTGAAAAGATGTTCAGTTTCACACCGAATTAAAGCCATACTGAGATAAATCATTTTTCACCTATGAAATGGGCAGAACTTCAAGTTTGGTAACATACTTTGTTAGAGAGATGGTGAGGAAATAGGCGTGTTGCTGGTAGAAGTACAAAAAGGTACAAACTTTATGGGGGCAAACTTGTTAATATGTAGAAGGTTTACATTTGGTTTACTCTTGTGCTAGTTTTCTGTTGTTGCTGTAACACGTTAGTACGAACTTAGTCACTTAACTGACACATTTATTATAGTCCTAGAGGTCAGAAGTCTGAGATGGCTCTATAGGGCTGCATTCCTTCTGGAGATTCTAGGAGAGTATTTCTTTGTCCTTTTTAGTTTCTAGAGACCATGTATATTCCTTGGTTCATGGCCCCTTCTCTGTCTTCAAAGGCAGTAGTATAGCATCTTTCCTCTCAGACCTGCCTTACTCTATGTGGACCTTCATGATTACATCAAGCCCACCCAGACAATTTGGGGTAGAAGTAAGGAGGTCCATAACTTAATCGTATTTGTAGAGTTTCTTTTTTATGTAAGGTAACATGTTCACAGGATCCTGGGATTAGGATGTCCACACCTTTAGAGGCCCTTTTTCTGTCTGCCACACCCTTTGACAAAATATTTCCACTTGTAGAAATCCATCTTGCAGATACATCTACATATGTGAGGATATCATTGCTTCTAATAGCCAAAGATTGGAAACAACATGTCCTGTGATAGGGGTCTGGTTAAATAAACAATGGTACACCCACTAAGTCAATAGAATGTAACTATAAAAGAGAACGAGGACAATCTAAATGCACCGATATAGAGAGATCTCAGATGTATTGAAAAGTGAAAAAGGCAAACAGCTGAAGACAGTATCTATTATGCTACCTTTTTTTAAAGGGTAAAATATGTTTTGCTTGTGTTGCATAAATGCTGGATAATGACATGGGGCTTGAACCCACGGACCAGGAGATCATGACCTGAACCGAAGTCGGACACTTAACTGACTGAGCCACCCAGGCGCCCTATCAATTAAACATTTTTATCTTTTATTTTTTCCTAATTTTTTGTTTTGAGACCTTCCTTCCTTCCTTCTTTTCTTTCTTTCTTTTTCTTTCTTTCTCTCTCTCTCCATTCCTTTCTCTCTCCCTCCCTTCCCTCCTTCTCTCTTAAGTAATTTCTACACCAAGTGTGGGGCTCAAACTCACAATCCTGAGATCAGGAGTTGCATTCTCTATTGGCTGAGCCAACCAGGTGCCCCTGTTTTGAGACTTTTCAAACATATTTACATGAGTAATTTGACATCATGAACTTTCACCCCAGCGTGCACCTGCTAAGATTAAGGACATACTCCGTTATAAATGTACTACCATTATCACAACTTAGTTACCGTCTAATATCCAGTTCATATTCACATTTATCCAGTTGTTTCAACAAATGCTCTTTATAGCTTAATAAAGATACAAAGTTTCTACACTGTTATCTCTTTAGGCTTTTTTGGTCTAGAATAGTTCCTCACTTTTTATTTTCTTTTCATAACATTAATAGTAAATATTTTTGAAAGGTCCAGACTACTTTTCATTTAGTATGTCTAACATTCTGTGTTTGTTTCCTCATGATATCATTTAACCCATTGTATCACTTCTTTTTTTTATGTTTATTTATTTATTTTGGGGGGGAAGGGGCAGAGAGGGAGGGAGAGAGAATTATAAGTAGTCTCCATGCTCATTGTGGAGCCCCATGTAGGGCTCAACCTCACTGCGAGAACATGACCTGAGCCAAAATCAAGAGTCGGTTGCCCAACTGACTGAGGCACTCAGGCGTCCCATCATTTCTCATTTGTATAAACTTGCTATAAATCTGGAGGTTTGATTAGACTCAGGTTAAGTACATAATGTCATTTTGTTCCGTTATTAGTGATGCTGCATTTGGTCATTTGGTTAAGGTGGTGATTGTCAGTTCTCTGTCTCATAAAGGTACCTTTTCTCCTTTGTAGTTGAAAGTAATCTATGGAGAGATCCCACTGTGGAAATATGCCTTCACCTGAAGAATAAACATACATTTAACTGTCTTATTTGGCTTGCCCTGATGTAGGGTTGATTCATTTTTATAGGCTCAAGATCAGAAGACACTTCCATTTAGAATAGTGGTTCTCAACGGGGGGTAATTTTGCCCCACAGGGAACATTTGGGGATGTCTAGAGACTTTTTTGGTTGTCACAACTGAGAGGAGGTGCACGCTACTAGCATGTAGTGAGTAGAGGCCAGAGATGCTTTCTGTATCTTACATTGTACAGGAAAGCCCCCATAGCAAAGAATTATTTGGCCCAAAATGTCAGTAGTTCTACTGTTGAGAAACTTTGACTGACCTAGATGTAGAATTAAGCTTCTTTCTCACACACCGTTCATTTCGGAGACACTAGTAAAATTTTAGAGCCTGTCTTCAGTGGTGGTAGAAACCAAGCAGATGTTAGAGGCCATCAAAATTTTACCATATTTCAAAAGCAGGCAGATTTTTACTTCCCACCTGTGATGTCTTTCCTTTTCCTTTTTTTTTATAGGTATATTTTCAAGAAAGATTTAAATTCCTTTTCTCTACTTTTTTTTTTTAAAAAAAGATTTTATTTATAAGTAATCTCTGCACCCAGTGTGGGGCCTGAACCCACAACCCCAACAGCGAGAGTCACATGTTCCATTAACTGGGCCAGCCAGGTGCCATGCTTTTCTCTACTCTTAATAAATTAATAATATAAGGACAAAAAGATGAAAACTCTAGAATTGACACATTGAAGCATTTTTGTCTGTTTTTTTGTTTCCTAGAAGATTTTGTAATGTCATCTTAAAAGCCCCAGTACCAGGAAAGAAAAATAGAGAAAGAGAAATATTAAGTTAAGAATTCACTGTTACAAAAATGGCCCAGAAAGAGTAACCAGAGTTCAAGAAGGGTCAGGGGAGTGCAGAGGGCATTTCCACTCTCACACCTGTAAGTTATTAATGACCTTTGAAGTGATTGTTGATGGAAGCACTTGTACATTTGAGCTGCTTCATATGTATACTTAGTGTGTTCAGAGAACTGCCTAGCTTCTGGAGCCCTGAAATATCTTCAAGCTGCATCAGAGATCAAACGGCAAAATCCATGACTTGGGAATATCACGTAGCCATGTGACATATGGAAGGATCCAGAGGATGGGAACCAATGCCTACATAACTACTCTGTATATTTTTAACTCTGAGAGATTTAGCATTGTTTCCATACCTTTTAAAATAGCAATCTCAGAAAATAATGTCCCAAAGTTTCAAGATAAAGTAGTAAGGGGTAAAGTTTTTATACATTTATTTTGGGTTCCTATTCTTAAAAGGTTAGAACATAAGTGCCTTGTTTTCATTCAAGTTGTCATTGGATAGCTTGTATAGCATTTGTTTGTTTTAGGTTTTGAACTCCTGGGACAAGGACATTGCCTTTCCCTATTAAGAGCTGAGTCAACAATTTTGTTTGCACTTAGCAAATAGGGAATCACCCAAGTCTGACTTCTCTTTCCTGTGCCATGGAGTGAGCACATGAATGCATCCAGCAGCTGTAGTTACATTTTTGGAGAAGGCAGCAAAGTACCTAAGTCTGTGCTTTTATTTTATTTTATTTTTTTCACTATTAATATTTCTTAAAATTCTTTTTCATGCTTTTTTACAACCTGCTTTCCAACTAGAATAACATAGCAACTGTTGGCATGACATGGTATTAAGAAATAATCCTAGGGGCGCCTGGGTGGCGCAGTCGGTTAAGCGTCCGACTTCAGCCAGGTCACGATCTCGCGGTCCGTGAGTTCGAGCCCCGCGTCAGGCTCTGGGCTGATGGCTCAGAGCCTGGAGCCTGTTTCCGATTCTGTGTCTCCCTCTCTCTCTGCCCCTCCCTCGTTCATGCTCTGTCTCTCTCTGTCCCAAAAATAAATAAACGTTGAAAAAAAAAGAAATAATCCTAAAGAATTCAATGGAAAATTATAGAACATGATTTACTTCCCAAGTATAATTTCTACTTCCTATTATTAGGCAAGTGTTTCAGGCGACTAGTTGGATTAGAAAGTAAGAATTAAGGGGCACCTGGGTGGCTCAGTCAGTTGAGCGTCTCACTTCGGCTCAGGTCATGATCTCACGGTTCGTGAGTTTGGGCCCCGCATCGGGCTCTGTGCTGACAGCTCAGAGCCTGGAGCCTGCTTTCTATTCTGTATTTCCCTCTCTCTCTGCTCCTCCCCCCCACACGCTCTCTCTCTGCCTCTCAAAAATAAAGAAAACTAATTTAAAAAAATTAAAAAACAATTAAGAATTAAAAGTTAATCTAAATCCTTTGATCATTATTTACACATTTTTCTGTATTTGCTCAATTTCTACAAAATACACAAAATTGAAGAAGTAGATGACATAGTTTATGTAATGATTCTTTTATACTATTCTCTATAAATGGGAAAAGGAAATAAGGAAGGGGGGATAGGGGCACCAGCTGGCTCCATTGGCAGAGCATGTGACTCTTGATTTTGGGGTTGTGAGTTTGAGCCCCATGTTGAGCGTAGAGATTACTTAAAAAAATAAAATCTTGGGGCACTTGACTGGCTCAGTCGGTGGAGCATGTGACTCTTGATCTCAGAGTTGTGAATTCAAGACCCGCAGTGGTGTAGAGATTACTTAAAAATAAAATCTTAAAGTAAAAAAAAAAAAAAAAGGGGGAATAGGAAGATGGTCAGAGTAATTATTCTAATATCTAGGGTATCATCTGTTGTCACTGTCAGTGCCATTTCTTTATCTTTGAAATTCTAATTATTCTCTATGAAAAAATTAATATACAGCAACACCAAAGTTAATAAGGATAGTACAAGAAAATAAATTATAGGCCTACTCATTCATAAATCCTAAGTAAATCTAAGCACACTGAATCTGTTGATGAATAAAAATGATGAAATACATCATGACCGAATTGGATTCATTCCAGAAATGCAAGTTAGTTTAATGTTTGAAAATTGATTTTATTCCAGTTTATATATATGGAGTATATATATGTATATATATATATATATATATATATATATATATATATATAGACCATATTATCATCTTAATAAATGCAGAAAAATAAAATGAGAACACTCTAAACAAGCTAAGAATATAAATGAACTCCCATAACCTGATAAAGCCCACCTCCAAAAAATTCATGGCAAATATACCATTGACCCTTGAACAACATGGGGGTTTTCACCACACAGTTGAAATCCTGCATATAACTTTTGACTCCTTAAAAACTTAACTACTAATAGCTTACTGCTGACCAGGAGCCTTACCAATAATACAGTCGATTGACACATATTCTGTGTATTACATGTATTATATATTGTATTTTTATAATAAATAAACTAGAGAAAAGAAAATGTTATTAAGAAAGCCATAAGGAAGAAAGAATATATTTATAGTGCTGTACTGTAAGAAAGCGGGCTTAGGAATAAAAATCCACATAAAAATGGACCCATGTATTTCAAACCGGCGTTGTTCAAGGGTCAACTGTACTTAATTGTGAAATGTTAACAACCTTTATTTTATATCAGGAAGAGTACAGAGATGCCCCAAACAACCATGTCTACTCAAATTGTTTCTTGAGGGTTAATCTCAAAGTAACGTGAAAAGAAAAAGAAGATACGAATTTGCAAAGAAAAACCGGACATTTTTATAGCTGATATGATTGTCGATGTAGAAAAGTTAAATCAACAGATGAACTATTACAATAAATAAGAATGTTTAGCAAGGTTGTTGGATACACAAGCACTATTAAAAACTCACTTACCTTAAGGGGCACCTGGGTGGCTCAGTCGGTCAAGCATCTGACTCTTGATCTCAGTTCAGGTCATAATCTCAAGGTTCATGGGACCGAGCCCTGTGTCAGGCTGCATGACCATGAAAAATCTGTTGGAAGTATAATTTTTTTCAAGGCTTTCTTTTTTTATTAAAAAGTTTTTAACGTTTGTTTATTTTTGAGTGAGAAAGAGAGACAGAGCATGAGTGGAGGAAGGACAGAGAGACACAGAGACACAGAATCTGAAGCAGGCTCCAGTTTCTGAGCTGTCAGCACAGAGCCCGACACGGGGCTTGAACTCATGAACTATGAGATCATGACCTAGGCTGAGATCCAACGCTTACTGACTGAGCCACCCATGTACCCCTTAAGGTTTTATTTTTAAGTAATCTCTGCACCTAACCTGGGGGTCAAACTCTCAACCCTGAGATCAAGTCACATGCTCCACTGACTGAGCCAGCCAGGTGCCCCATTAGAAATATAGGTTTTTTTAGTTAAAATTTTTTTTTAATGTTTATTTATTCTTGAGAGAGAGAGACAGAGTGAGTGGGGTAGGGGCAGAGAGAGGGAGACACAGAATCTGAAGCAGGCTCAGGCTCTGAGTCGTCAGCACAGAGCCCAACACAGGGCTCAAACTCATGAACCGTGAGATAATGACCTGAGCTGAAGTAAGGTGCTTAACTGACTGAGCCACACAGGCACCACAGAAATATAGTTTTTTTTTGATGTTTATTTATTTTTGAGAGAGAGAGAAAGAGAGTGAGTGCACAAGCGTGCATGTAACGGGGGTGGGGCAAAGAGAAAGGGGACAGAAGGTCCTAAGTGGGCTCCACATGCTGACAGCAAAGAACCTGATGTGGGGCTCAAACTTACGAACCGAGAGACATGACCTGAGCCGAAGTCAGATGCTCAACCAACTGAGCCACCTAGGTGCCCTGAAATACAGTTTTTAAAAATTCCATTCATTTGGGGCACTGGCTGGCTCAGTCGGTGGAGGATGTGACTCTTAATCTCAGGGTTGTGAGTTTGAGCACCATGTTGGGTGTAGAGATTACTTAAAAACAAAAATAAAATCTTGAAAAAATTCCATTTATTACAGTACCAAAAATTATGAAGTACTTTAGAAAAATGTAACAAAAAGTTTATTCAAGAGATCTAAGAAAATACAGAGCCATTTTATGTACATGGGCAAGACTCAGTATGGTAAGAATACCAATTCTGCCCAAAGAGTCATTGGAATTCTAATGCCCCCGCAGAATTTTTCTTTGAATTTAAGATGCTGAATCTTAAATTGATAGAATAATTGATATGAAAGAGTAAAGCTCCAAGAATATCCAAGACACTTCTAGTGAAAAATGGTAAGGTTGCTATAAGATCTTAAAATTTACTTTATAGGTATGTAATTGAGAGTGTTGAACTGACACAGGAATAGAGAAATAGACCAGTGGAACAGAAGAATCAGACTCCCCACATGTATGGACATATATGGACAGTAAAGACACTGCAGATCAGTGGATGGAAAAGATGGTTATTCAAAAAATGGTCCAACTACAATCCAATTAGAAGCAAAACAAAGTCAGTACCCTACCTCAAACCATAAACAAAAACTAATTCTCTGTAAATTAAAGATTTAAATATGAAGGAGATCAAGAGTCACATGGTCCTGGGACTGAGCAAGCCAGGTGCCCAAGGCTATATATATATATTTTTAAGATGTGAGAACATAGGAGCTGGGGAGAGGGGCAGAGGGGAAGAGAGAGAGAGAGAGAGAGAGAGAGAGAGAGAGAGAGAGAGAGAGAGGGAGAGAATATCTGCTTGATGCTTAGCATGGAGCCCAATGTGGGACTTGATCCCAAGACCCTGGGATCATGACCTGAGCCCAAATCAAGACTTGGATGTTCAACTGACTGAGCCATCCAGGCGCCCCAAAGGTAGTCTTATAAAAGTTTTGTCTTCATCTGGGGTGCCTGGGTGGCTCAGTCAGGTGAGCATCCAAGTCTTGATTTCAGCTCAGGTCATGATCTCATGCTTGTGAAACCCAGCCCTGCATCTGTTGGGATCTGTGCTGGGTGTGGGGTCTGCTTAAGATTCTCTCTCTTCCTCTGCCCCACCCCTGCTCATGCATATACTCTCTTTCTAAAACAAAACAAAACAAAACAAAAACCCCAATAAATTAAACACAAAAGGACAGTATCTTTATCATCTCAGGATAAGAAAGGATTCTGTTAAAAACAACAACAACAAAAATACGAAGCCAAAAATGAAAGATTAATCAATTGGATTACATCAAAATGAAAAAGTTCTGTTTAAAAAGACATCAAAAAGAGTGAGAATATAAACTACAGACTAGAGAATATAATTGCAACATATTTAATTGAAAAAGGATTAATATTCAGAATGTATGAAAAAGTTTTACAGATCAATATGAAAAGGAAAACCCAAGAGAAAAAAAAGCAGAAGATATGAATAGGCATTTCATAAAAGAGAAATACAAACAACCCATAAATACATGCAAAGAGATCAAGTTCAGTAGTATCGAGGGAAATGCAAATTAAACCATAATAAGATACCATCCATATTTACCAGAACAGAACGGTTTTAAAGTTGGATAGTACCAAATGTTGACAAGGGTTATGGGGTTGTGGAGCAGATGTTTCTCTCATACATAGCCGGTGGAAACGTAAATTGCAACAATCACCTTGAAAAACATTTTGGCATTGTGTAGTTGATGGTACCAGTTAGCAATAAAGTTGAACACTGGTGCATACCACGAGTTGCGTTCCTAGGAATGTGTCCTAGAGAAGGCTCATGCATGTATTTATCAAGATACAAGCGCAGAAATGCTAACAGCAACATTATTTAATAACGACAAAAACATAGGAGCAGCACAAATGTTTGTCAATAGTAGCTGGATAAATAGATTGCAGTACTATAGTCATACACTGACCTATTTTATGGCAATGAAAATTAATGAACATTAGCTATATTCATAGTATGAATGAATAAAAAAAAATGTAGTATTGAGGGGTGCCTGGGTGGCTCAGTTGGTTAAGTGACCAGCTCTTGATTTTGGCTGAGGTCATGATCTCATGGTTCGTGAATTTGAGCCCTGCACTGGGCTCTGTGCTGACAGCACAAAGTCTGCCTGGGATTCTCTCTCTCTCCCTCTCTCTCTGCCTGCCCCCTCAATGAATAAACTTAAAAAAAAAATTTTTTTAATGTAGTATTCAGCAAAAACAAAAACAAAAACAAGGCAAAGAAAAAGTAAACATTCTATCATTCTCAGTCCGTTCAGGCTGCTGTAACAGAATCCCGTAAACTGGGGCTCAAAAACAGTGGAAATTTATTGCTCACAGTTCTGGAGGCTGGAAGTCCAAGATCAGGGTGTCAGGATGATCAGGCAAAAGCTCTGTTTCAGGTTGCATACTTCTTGTATCCTCACACGGCAGAAGGGTTTGGGGAGCTCTGTGGGGCCTCTTTTATAAGAGTACTAATCCCATTCATGAAGGCTCTATCCTCATGACCTAACCACCTCCCATATGCCCTCCTCCTAATGCCATCACGTTGGTGGTTAGGTTTCAACAAATGAATTTTGGGGGGACACAAACATTCATACCATAGCACATTCTATTTGTTTAAAATGTGAAAGACACATTTAAATTATATATTGTAAAGTTCTACATACATACATGAAAAAGACATGAAGAAGATTGAAAAATTACAAAAGTCAGGATGGTGATTGTCTAGGGTGGAGTAATGGGGGCATGATTGAGATCGTGCGGGCAGAGGCTTCTAAGATACTGATAGTGTTCTGTTTTATCAGCTATATCCTAGGTACACAGGTGTCCATGTAACTGTTTTTCGAACAGTGTTCATAATGTACACTTGCCCATTTGTGTGCTATTTTCTTTTATTTTTAAATAAGTTAATGTTTACTTATTTATAAGCGAGCAGGGAAGGGACAGAGAGAGAGGGAGAGAGCAAGAATCCCAAGCAGCCTCTGTACTGCCAGTGCAGAGCTGAATGTGGGGTTCAAACCCCAAACTGTGAGATCATGACCTGAGTTGAAGTCAGACACTTAACTGAATGGGCCTCCCAGGTACCCCTTTGTGCTATTTTCACATAAAAATAATTAAAAAGAAGAGGTATTTGTTAAAAAATCAGATATATGTCTCTTGGTCCCTGTTTTTAATTTTTATTTATTTTGTGAGAGAGAGGAGAGAGAGGCAGAGAGAGAGGGAGAGAGAATCCCAAGTAAGGTCTGTGCTGTCAGTGAGGAGCCTGACTTGAGGCTCAATCCCACAAACAGTGAGATCATGACCTGAGCCAAAATCAAGAGTCTGAAACTTAACCGACTGAGCCACCCAGCTGCCCCTTGGTCCCTTTATCTTTAGCAAAGATATAAATGAGTCATGTTCTTGGAGATTTAAAAGACAGCAGATTATTATTCATTTATTTATGTATTTATTTACTTATTTATTTATATATTTTTTTAAATACTTTATTATTTATTTTAAGTTTATTTATTTAGAGAGAGACAAAGCTTGCAAGCAAGGGAAGGGCAGAAAGAGAGGGGGACAGAGGATCCCAACTGAGCTCTTGTGCTGACAGCAGAGAGCCCGATGCCGGGATTGAACTCATGAACTATGAGATCATGACCAGAGCCGAAGTCTTATGCTTAACCGACTGAGCCACCCAGGCACCCCAACACTTCATTTTGAAGTAATCTGTACACCCGACGTGGGGCTGTCTCAAACTTACAACCCAGAGACCAGAGTCACACGCTCCACAGACTTAACCAGGCATCCCTTAGAGAAGATTTTAATATAAAAAGCCTAGTATTTACTTGGAAATAATTTCAAAGTCACAAAAAAGTTTCAAGAATGGGGCAAAAAGTACCTGTTTAGCTTCCATACAGCTTCACTTACTGTTAACATTTTATCTTACTTGCTTTTTTTGTTGGAGTTTTATCCTTCTTTCTCTTTCTCTATTTTTTTCTAAATTATTTAAGAATAAGCCACATAGGTTACACCTGTCTCCAGATACTTTGTTGTCTATTTCCTAAGAAAAAGGACATTGTGTTATGTAACCACAGTACAGTTATCCGCTGCAGGAACTGTTAACCGTGAAACAGTTCCTTTGAAGAACTTAAGTTTACATTCCAGTCGGTCAGCTGAATGGCATCCTTCCCAGCTTTTGTTTTCCTCCTCTAGGTGTTGCAGTGTACCTGCTACATTCGGCTGTTCTCTGTAGTCTCTTTCATCTGGAACAGTTCCGGAGCCTTTCTTTGTCTTTTAGAACAATGGCAGTTTTGTAGAATACTGAAAAAAAATTTTTTAAAGGAACAATTCTTATTTTTACCTTGTTTGCTATTTTCTCATGATTATATTCAGTTTGTGACCCCGGTCAAAATGGTACATAAATGATGTATTTTTCTCAGAGCATCGCATCTTGGGGTGCATAATATCTATCTGCCTGTTATTGACTATACTAATTTTGATACTTTGTCCAAGGTGTTGCAATTTCTCCACTATAAGGGAGAGGAATTTTTTAAAGGATTCCTTTGGAGACAGCTGTTGGTGGGTTTGAACCTTGCTCCCCTCCCAATATGTGATTTCCTCCTCACCTCGAGTCAAAAGAGAGAGGCTTCAAGTTGCAAAGCCTAAAGTATGTCCTTTGAATTTATCAGGTCACCGTTTGCTGATGTCTGACTCCTTTTCGGGAAATCTAGAGATCAAGAGAAGAGCTGGCTTGCTGCTTGGAAGTAGAGCAGGGGAGAGTATCTAGTAAATTGGAATCAGCCTGTTCTTCCAGAGTTTGTTAGGCAATCAGTGCATGAGTGTTTCCCATGAACCAGATGTGAAAGAGAGCCTCCTTGGGGTCATTGCATAATCTGGCTCAAAGGCCACGTAAACAAGGAGAAGCTGGAGGAGTCCCATGGAATTCCTAGTGTTTGGGAGTATAGAGCGTATCCTTTCAGGTCGAGGGAACGGCAGCCAAGAGATCAACAGTGATTTGTAGGGGGCATCTCCTACAAACCCATGAAGAGCCCTGGAAGAGAAAGTTGGCTTTAAATATCTGCAAGCAGAGAAAGCATGCAACTTACCTGTAAAAGTAAGAACATGTCTTTCCTCCTCTGGGTGGAGGGCAGTGGGTCAGAAAGGTAGAGTAGTAAAATCGCAGTAAGGAACAGTAGAAGCTTGGAGAGGGGAAAGAGGGCCCTGCTCCCCTCTGCCACTGACAGGAGTTAACCCACCGCAGAGCCCATCTGTAGGATAGGACAAGAGCTAGCCTTAAATTAACTTTGAAGCTTTTGTTATTTTATGGGATCAAACATTTCTGTTTAAAATGGAATCGAGACTGTATTTATGATTTAAAGTAACTACCTAACCTTTAATTATGTAAGAATGGTTTAAAAAGTATGTGACTGCTTTAGTCAGGGAAAAGCCATATCCGAGTGAATGTTATTTAGTTATTTGAAAAAATCTATTCATTTTTGAATAGGTGGTATATTACATGATTTAAATACAAATGGTATGAAAAGTGTACACAGAGAAGTTTCACATCTGTCCTTATCTACCTAATTATCGTTGTCTTACAGGTAAACATTTTAATATGTTTACTGTTATAGTATTTGTTTATGAAAACGTAAGCAGATATGATGTTATGCCCCTATTTTACACAAAAGGTAGCATACCTTTCTTTTTTTTAAAATTTTCATGTTTATTTTATTTTTGAGAGAGAGAGAGAGAGAGAGACAAAGTATGAGTGGGGAGGGGCAGAGAGAGAGGGAGACACAGAATCCAAAGCAGGCTCCAGGCTCTGAGCTGTCAGCACAGAGCCTGGCGTGGGGCTTGAACCCACAGACTGGGAGATCATGACCTGAGCTGAAGTCAGACACTTAACTGAGTCACCCAGGCGCCCCAGGTAGCATACCTTCAAAACTTTTCTTTCTTTTTAAAAAAAAAAAACGTAAAATAGAGGTGCCTGGCTGCATCAGTCAGTGGAGCATGTGACTCTTGATCTCAGAGTTGTGAGTTTAAGCCCCATGTTGGGTATAGAGATTACTTAAAATAAAATCTTAAAAAAAATTGTGGTAAAATATACATAAGATAAAATTTACGCTTTTATTTTTTTTAATGTTTATTCATTTTTGAGAGAGAGCGAGAGAGATTGCACACGCATGCGTGCACACACTGGGGGAGGGGCAGAGAGTGGGGAACAGAGGATCCAAAAAGGGCTCTGCACTGTCAGCACAGAGCCTGATGTGGGGCTCAATCCCAGGAACCATGAGATCATGACCTGAGCCGAGACTCTGAATCTCAACTGACAGCCCCCCACCCCCAAGCGGCCCCCCACCCCCAGCTTTTTTTTTTATTTTTTACAGTGGCTTCACCATTTTACATTGTCACCAGCAGTGCTGGAAGATTTCAGTTTCTGTGTCCAATACTTGTTATTTTCTGTTTATTTGTTTGTTTTGATAATCAGTCATCCTAATGGTGTGAAATGTATCTCATTGTGGCTTTGATTTGCATTTCTCTAATAACTATTGATGTTAAGCATCTTTTCATGTCCCTATTGGGCATTTGTACATCTTTTTTTTCTACTGTGGTAAAATATACATAACATTTTACCATTTCGACCATTTTCTTTCTTTTTTTTTAGGTAGGCTTCATACCCAGTAGAATCCAACACGGGGCTTGAACTCATGACCCTGAGTTCAAGACCTGAGCTGAGATAGGAGTCACATTCTTGGGGTGCGTGGGTGGCTCAGTCGGTTAAGCAAACTTTGGCTTAGGTCATGATCTCACAGTTTGTGAATTTGGGTCCCGTGTCAGGCTCTGTGCTGACAGCTCAGAGCCTGGAGCCTGCTTCAGATTCTGTGTCTCTCTCTCTGTCTTTCTGCCCCTCCCCTGCTTGTGCTCTCTCTCTCTCTCAAAGATAAATAAACTTAAAAATAAAAAAGTCTGTTGAGGAAGTGGAGAGAGCCAAAAATTGGGAGAAAATATGTATAAAACATTGATATAATGAAAGATTTCTATGATGAATATGTTAGTTCTGTTATGTATTCATTATTTGACACTTTTATCATTACTAGCATCCTTCTTTATCTCCATTAGTGTTTTTTGGCTTAAAATCTACTTGTTATGGGGGCACCTAGGTGGCTCAGTTGGTTAAGCATCTGACTTTGACTCGGGTCATGATCTTGAGGTTTGTGGGTTTGAGCCCTGCACCAGGGTCTGTGCTGACAATGTGGAGCCTGCTTGTGATTCATTCTCTTTCTCTCTGTCTCTCTCTCTGCCCCTCCCCCACACATGGTCTTTTTTTCTCTCTCTCAGAATAAATAAATAAACTAAAAAAAAATAATCTACTTGTCAGGGCACCTGGGTGGCTCAGTCGGTTAAGCGTTCGACCTCGGCTCAGGTCATGATCTCATGGTTCGTGAGTTCGAGCCCCACGTTGGACTCCGTGCTGACAGCTCAGAGCCTGGAGCCTGCTTCGGATTCTGTGTCTCCCTCTCTCTCTTCCCTTACCCGGCTTGCACTCTGTCTCTCTCAAAACTAAATAAATGTTTAAAAAATTAAAAAAAAATCTGCTTGTTATGTCTCAAAATAAAAAAGAGGAAAAAATGTGTACTTTTTTTTCTTATCTGGCTGATCCATAACATGATCAGAAATCAATTTTGCATCATAGAAAGACATGCTGTAAGAGTGAAGAAGAAAGAGTACACCTAGTTCTGTAGATAAAAGCTTATTGTATGTTGCCTAATATAACATCTTAGATACACTCATTTATATTTGTTTATGGATCCTCAGAAACAGAGAGGCTTAGCTTTTTAAAAGCCTTTCAATGAATAGTTTATAAATCTTATTTTTAAACTATAAACTATTTCAGTTTATACTTAAGATACTATTTTTAAGTAATCTTTACTCCCAACATGGGGCTTGAAACCACAACCCTGAGATCAAGAGTTACAATCTCCACCTACTGAGCCAACCAGGTGCCCCTTTTATATATTTTTATTTGATTTGAAAACAATTAAAGTCACTTTCATGATTTAAAAAAAACTCTACATGTTAGTTATTAATATATTACTATACCAGCTTTACTTTAGCTAATGTTTGCATGATTATCCTTTTTCATACTTTTACTTTCAGCGTTTATATGTTCTATAAACTGAGCAACATGTACATAGCATATGGCATATTTTTATCCAGTCTGAAACGTGTCTTTAAATTGGCCTATGCAGTCCTTTTACATGTAACATAGTTACTATTATGGGTTTAATATTGCTTGTCTGGCTATTAGCTTTCTGTTGGTCTCTGTTTTTTTGTTCCTCTATTCCTGCTTTCTTGCCTTCCTTTATATTAATGAAATATTTATGTTCATCCATTTTTCTCCTCTATTCTCTTTTCATTCATGACTTTTTATAATTCTTTTAGTGGTCACACTAGAAATTACAATATACATCCTTGACTTATACTCTACTTAAGTTAGTACTTTGAAGAATACAAGAATCTTATTACAGTCAAGCTTCATTTACCACTTCCAGCTTTTTGTACTGTTATCATTTATTTTACATCTTCATGCGTTTTAAGCTCCACAAGATTTTATTGTTTTAAGCAATCAAAACTTATTTATACTTACTTATATCATGAACCTTAACATATTTAAAGTATGTTTATGTTTCGAGAGAGAGTGAGAGCGTGTGTGTGTGCTCACGTGAGTGGGTGGGGGAAGGGCAAAGAGAGAGAGGGAGAGTCCCAAGCTGGCTCTTGCTGTCAGTGCAGAGCCTGCAGCAGGTCTTGATCCCATGACCTGTGAGATCATGGCTGAGCTGAAATCAAGAGTGTGATGCTTAAGTGACTGAGCCACCCAGGTGCCCCTGTAGTCTATTTAAATTTAGCAATATGTTTTACATTTTTATCTTTTAGCAATTTTGTTCTTTCATCTGAGATTTTTCTTTCAGCCTGAAGAATTCTCTTCAGTCTTTCTTAAAAATCAATCTGCATATGATGTATTCCTTCAGATTTTGTTTTTTTTGAAAACATTAAAAATTCTTTTGGGGGGCACTTGGGTGGCTCAGTCAGTTAAACATCTGACTCTTGATTTCAGCTCAGGTCATGATCTTACAGGTCGTGAGTTCAAGCCCTACATCAGGCTGTGTGCTGACAGCACGGAGCCTGCTTGGGATTCTCTCTCCCCTTCTCTCTCTGCTCCTCCCCTGCTTACTCTCTCTCTCAAAATAAATAAATAAACATTAAAATAAAACAAAATGCACAGCTTAAAAAATTTTTCTTTTAATTCTGGTAAAGAACACACAAAATTAAATTTCCCATTTCTACTGTATTCAAGTACACAGTTCAGTAGTGTTAAGTATGTTCACGTTGTTATGTAATAGATCTCCAGAACTGAAACTGTATGCCCATTAAACAACTCCCCATTTCCCCCCACACCCATCCTTCATACAGTATTTGTCCTTTTTGTGACTGGCTTATTTCACTTAGAATAATGTCCCATGTTGGGGCACCTGGGTGGCTCAGTCGGTTGAGCGTCTGTCTGACTTACACTCAGGTTGTGATCTCATGGTTTGAGTTTGAGCTCCACATCGGTCTCTGCTGACAGCTCAGAGCCTGGAGCCTGCTCTGCCCCTCCCCCGCTCATGCCCTGTCTGTCTCTCTCTCTCTCAAAAATAAATAAAACCTTAAAAAAGAAAGAATAATGTCCCATGTAGCTTGAGGCAGAATTTCCTTTTTAAGACTGAATAATATACCATGTGTATATACCACATTTTGTTTATATATCCATCCATTTGTGGACATTTGGGTTACTTCCACAGCTACTGTGTCAAATGCTGCTGTGAACATGTGTAAAAATATCTCTTTGAGACTCTTAAATACAGAGAACAAACTGAGTGAGAGTGGATGGGGAAGTGGGGGAGAGGGGAAAATGAGTGATGGGCATTGAGGAGGGCACTTGTTGGGATGAGCACTGGGTGTTGTATGTAAGCCAATTTGACAATAAATTATATTCATTAAACAAAAACAAAATGTATTAAACATATCCATTCTTTAACCAAAACAAAATATCTTTTTGGGATTTTGCTTTCAGTTCTTTTGGGTATATATCAAGAAGTGGGGTTGCTGGGTCATATGGTGATTCTATTTTTAATTTTTTGAGGAACTGTCATACTGTTTTCCATAATGACTACACAATTTTACATTCCTACCAACAGCATACAAGGGTTCCAACTTCTCCTCATACTTGACAGTACTTACTTTCTGTGTTGTTTTGTTTTGTTTTGGTAATAACCATTCTAATGGTTGTGGGATTGTCTCAGTTTTAGTTTGCATTTCTCTAATGATTAGTGATACTGAACACCTCTTCATATGCGTGTTGGTAATTTGAACATTATCTTTGGAGAAGACAAACTGTTAGAAAGAACTATTAGAAGTATTCAAGTTCTTTGCCCACTTTTGAATTGGGTTATTTTTTGTTTTTGTTGAGTTGTAGGAATTCTTTACATATTCTAGGTATTAACCCCTTATCGATATATAATTGGCAATATTTTCTCCCATTCTATAGGCTGCCTTTTCACTCTACTGATTGTATCCTTTGATGCACAGAAGTTTTTAAGCTTGACTTAGTCCAGTTTTTCTAGTTTTGCTTTTGATGTTGTGCCCTTTGTGTTGTAAACAAGAAATCAGGTCAAATCCAGTGTCACAAATCATTTTTTGTATGTTTTTTTTCCTTAGGAGTATTATAGTTTTTTTCCCCCTAGGAGTTTTATAGTTTTGGATCTTGAATTTAGGTCTTTAGTCCATTTGAGTTGAAAACATCTTTATTTTGCCTTCGTTTTTGCTGATATAGAAGTCTGTTGTTTCTTTCAGCACTTTAAAAATGTTACTTCATTGTCTTCTGACTTCCATAATTTTTTTTGAAAAGTTAACCTTCAAACTTATTGTTGCCCCTTTTAATCTTTCTAAGATTTTCCCCTTTATATTTGTTTTTCTTCAGTGTGACTATCATATACCTAGATGTGGTTTTCTCTGTATCTCATTTGAGATTCATAGAGCATCTTGAAGGTGTAGTTTAATAACTTTCATCAGCGATGAAATTTGGGAAATTTTGTCTACTATTTCTTCACGTATTGCTTCTCTTCATTTTTTTCTCTCCTCTGCTTCTTTGACACCAATTACATGGATATTAAACCTTTCTATCATGTTCTTTAAATCTCTTATACTCTTTCTTGTGTTCTTTTTTACTCTCTGTGCTTCAATTTAATACACTGAAATGTTATTTAATTGATTGATCATCTCCTCTGTTTTGTTTAATCTGATATCAAACCCGTCAATTGAATTACTAAATTCAGGTATAATCACTTTCTGTTATAGAATTTCTAATTGGCTTTAAAAAATATATACACGTTCTTAAAAAACAACAGGTGTTGGCGAGGATGTGGAGGAAAGGAACTTTTGTGCACTGTTGAGAACGCAAACTGGTTCAGCCACTGTGGAAAACACTGTGGAAAAGTGTTCCTCAAAAAATGAAAAACAGAACTACCTTATGATCCAGTAATCATACCACTGAATATTTACCCAAAGAATACAAGAACACTAATTCAAAAGGATATATGCACCCCTATGTTTATTGCAACATATTTATAATACCCAAATTATGGAAGCTGCCCAAGTGTCCACTGAAAGATGGATAAAGAAGATGTGGTATATATACACAATGGAATATTATTCAGCCATAAAAAAGAATGAAGTCTTGCTATTTGCAACAACATGGATGGAGCCAGAGAGTATAATGCTAAGCAAATTAAGTCAGAGAAGACAAATAGCATATGATATTACTCATGTGGAATTTAAGAAACAAGCAAACACACACAGGGGGGAAAAAGAGACAACCCAAAAAATAGATACTTAACTATGAAGAACAAACTGGTGGTTACCAGAGGGGAGTTGAGTTGGGAGATGGGTGAAATAGGTGATGGGATAAGGGTACACTCACCAGGATGAACACCGAGGAATGTATAGAATTGTTGAATCACTGTATTATACACCTGAAACTAATATAACACTGGGTGTTAACTGTATTGGAATTAAAATAAAAAACTTAATAAAAATATATGTAGATTCTTGCTCTTCGGTGAAATTCTTCATCTTTCCTTCTCTTGGATATAAATCATAGATGTTTTAGTCCTTGTTTGATTACATTCCAAAATCAAATTCACCGGGTAGCTCCTTTTTTCTGTTACCTGGGTTTCTTCTCTTGTTTTTTGATAATTTGATCCTTTTCTTTTAGCATGTGTTGATGAATCAGGACATCGTGGATAACAAATTGTACTTATTCTACCTGACAGATAGAACAGCAGTATATCAGCTTGATTCTAATGTGCTTCCCCTCTCTGTTCATAAACTTTAAGTCCTGCTTGTGTTTATTGCTTTGCAGTAGTTTCATATGGTTTGTCTTAGGTTGAATTCTTCCAGAGGTAGACCCTGAAGCAAGGATTTGGATAAAATGATTAATTAAGAAAGTGCTTCTTGGATAAACCATTAATGGAGTAGAAGAGGGGCGCCTGGGTGGCTCAATTGGTTAAGCGTCTGACTTCAGCTTAGGTCATGATCTCACCATTCGTGAGTTCTTGCCCCACATTGGGCCCTGTGCTGACAGCTCAGGGCCTGATGCCTGCTTTGGATTCTGTGTCTCTCTGTCTCTCTGCCCCTCCCCTGCTCACACTCTGTCCCTCTCTCTCTCAAAAATAAATAAACATTAAGAAAAATTTTCTTAAAAAAATTTTAATGCTTATTTATTTTTGAGAGAGAGAGAGAATGAGCATTAAAACTGGGGTGGGGGGGGGGAGGTCAGCACAGAGCCTGATGCAGGGCTCGAACCCACAAACTGTGAGATCGTGACCTGAGCCTAAGTCGGATGCTTAACCGACTGAGCCACCCAGGCACTCCAAGAAAACTTTCTTGAATTTGAAAAAGAAATGGAGTAGAAGAAACAAGATATGGAAAAAGAAGGCAAGGGAGGGTACCATGTAGGTAAAGACTCAGGCTCAAATTCATCTCCAGAACACTCTGGAACATCAGTCACCACCTTAGAACTTGTCTCACCCCAAAGCAAAGGAATTGGCTGTGGTTCATTCCTTGGATGCACCACATCCTTGGATGGACCAATGCTATAAGGAGAGCATTTCTGGCTCTCCTTATAGCAAAGCAACTCCAGGGCCCATGTACGTTCCCCCAAAAAACGGTTCCTCAAGTTTTTGCTCACGATAACACCCTTAGTTAAACTTCTTCGTTTAAGAAACTAAACTGCTTCAGCAGTTTTTCCCCTAATCACTTTCTGTGAAATTTTATTGCTGTAACTATACCATATGTCTGGTTATGTACTATATTTATATCCGTATTTGCTTTTTAAAAAAATGTTTATTTATTTATTTTGAGAGAAAAAGAGGGAGACAATCCCAAGTAGGCTCCAAGCTGTCAGCACAGAGTCTGAAGTGGGGCTCAATCTCACAACCATGAGATCATGACCTGAGGTGAAATCAAGAGTCGGCTGCTTAACCGACTGAGCCACTTGGGCACCCCTTTTTATCTGTACTTTATACATAAAAAGAGTACAATTATTTTTCTCCCCAAGGACCAATTATTGCCCACAGTGAGAATGCATCCTCTAAAGCTTGCAGGGATGAATTGTTAACAACAAAGTGTTTAGTTGCTGGCCATTGAGTGCATAGGACTGGGAAAAGGGATCCCAAGGGATATGGATGGGTCACCAACAGTTTTGCCACACAGTTGTTTTAAATATTTGTGTAGTTTATGGTTGTTATTTTGTGGGAGGGTTAGTCCAATACAAGCTATTTGATCATGGCCAGAGCCAGAAGGCCCTCCTTTCTCTTTATTTCTAACAGTAAAATGAAAAGTATTTCATAAGCATCAGCAAGCAAGTAAGGGAGGTACAATCTTCTTTTTTACTTTGCATTCTCAATATGTCAAAAATTGTGGCTAAGCACATCTTTTAATCTCTTAAGGGAGCCTGAGTTATGAAGGGCAATGATTATGCATTTGCTTATTTGAAGGGAAGCACTAGCTGAAATGTTAGCAGACTAATGTTTGGTGGTGGAGGAACGTGACTCAGTGTCACTGCTTCTCTGAAGCTTTATCACTGAGACCTACAATTTTAATGGTTAAGAATTCTAATTTTACCCCTCACTGGTTGTGTGACTTGGGCACAGTAATGGATTTGAGTTAATGACTAAAGGAAGGTCACTCAGTGGGTTTTATTTCTATATTAAACAAAGGATTATATCCAGTCACAATGTGGCCCTGATTGGTATATCCTGTTTAGCTTTTTAAATTAAAAAAATTTTTTTTAAATGTTTTTATTTATTTTTGAAGGAGAGAGAGAGAGAGAGAGAGAGAGAGCATAAGTGGGGGAGGAGCAGAGAGGGAGGGAGACAGAATCCAAAGCAGGCTCCAGGCTCTTAGCTGTCAGCACAGAGCCTGATGAGGGCTCGAGCCCACAAACTGTGAGATCATGACCTGAGCCGAAGTCGGATGCTCAACTGACTGAGCCGCCCAGGCGCCCCTTAAATTTAAAAAAAACCTTTTTTTATTTTGTCCAACTTTTATATTGTATTGGTGAGAGAGTGTATGTATCTTGTTTTGCAATGGGACAAGGCATAGTGTGTTCATTGGCAAGGTATACAATTGTTCCTCAATGCCTTGAGGAACAAAGTTGTTGTATAGTATGTGAATGTATGTTCTAGTTAGACAAATTAGTCAAATATAGTATGTCAAACTGCTGCAGTGCTATTGATATACAAGAGTAGGCTTTGTGTACTTAGCACTGCTTGAGGCATTTCAGTGTGGAGTAGCATGTCTATGTATATGTTATGTATGTACAGCAATCAGTTTGCCTACTTGTTAGATACTTTGGTGAGATTCATTCAGGAGGCCAAAAGTACTGGTTAAATTTATTTTCTTTCAGTATCTGGTTTTTGGTTATGTGCACTCTTGTTTTTATTAACAAAGAATTGAGTATATCATTAGGAAGAGAGAGAACCCAAGCTGTATCCAGTGATTAGTAGTAAAGAGTATCCACTGAAACTGGATATGCAAATAAGCTTTCTTAGACTGTGCAACTAAATGTTATTCATTTATTCATTTTAATTTGAATTTTGCAAATAAAAGTATCTTTTAAGAAGTATGGCATTCATCCAGAGGACTTAAAAAAAATAAGTGTACTGTTTGATTTTAACAAAGTAAACACACCTATGTAACCAATGCCCAGATCAAAAAGAGGATATTTTCAGAATAGCAGAAGCTCCTCCTTGGCTCCCTCTCAGTTACTGTTACCCCAAGGGTAACCACTACCCTGACTTCTTCCTTAATTTTTTTTTAATGTTTATTTATTTTTGAGAGAGACAGAGCGTGAATGGGGGAGGGGCAGAGAGAGAGGGAAACACAGAATCTGAAGCAGGCTCCGGACTCTGAGCTGTCAGCGCAGAGCCCAACACAGGGTTTGAACTCATGAACCGCGAGATCATGACCTGAGCTGAAGTCAGCTGCTTAACTGACTGAGCCACCCAGGCACCTTTGACTTCTAACATCATAGAATTGTTTTGCCTGGTTTAATATAAATGGTATCACATTGTATGCTCACTTTGTGTCTGGCTTCTTTTGTTCAGCTCAATGTTTGTGAGATTTGTTGCCTATTGTGTATAGCAATAGTTCATTCATGCTCCATGAAAACCTTAAACATACACAAAAGCATACATAATAGTATGGTGAACCCTCATTTCCTAATCAACTTCAACAGTTATCAACTCATGGTCAATCTTGTTTCAGTTTTCCTCCCACCTGCCGTCCTCAACTCCAGATTATTATGAAGTAAAACATATATGTGTGTGTGTGTGTGTGTGTACATATACATATATATATGTACACACACACACACATATATATATATATTTGTATTTATTTTTTAAAATTTGTTTTTACATTTTACTTATTTTTGAGAGAGAGAGAAAGAGAGAGACAGAGACAGAACACAAGTTGGGGAGGGACAGAGAGAGAGGGAGACACAGAATCCGAAGCAGGCTTCAAATTCTGAGCTGTCAGCACAGAACCTGATGCGGGGCTCAAACTCACAAACTGTGAGAGCATGACCTGAGCCGAAGTTGGATGCTTAACCGACTGAGCCACCCAGGCGCCCCACATGTATATATATTTTAATGTTTATTTATTTTGAGAGAGAGTGTGTGTGCGCGCATGTGAGTGGGGGAGGGGCAGAGAGAAAGGAAGAGAGAGAACCCAAACAGGCTCTGTGCTGTCAATGCAGAGTCTGATGCAGGACTCAGTCTCACAACCCTGGGGTCATGACCTGAGCCAAAATCAAGAGTCGAACGCTGAACCAAACTGAGCCACCCAGGCACCCCAAAAGAATGGCTTCTTAATGCCCTTTGAAAATCACACACTGGAGTCTGTGTTTAAGGGACTCTGAGGCAGAGCTGAGAGATAGAAATGTTTCTGGGGCAGAAAACAGGAAGTTTGTGGTGGGTCCCAAAAGGAAAAAGAGTGAATGTACTCTAAGCCCCAAAGGAAGCAAGGCAGGAGGCAGCTACAGGAAAGGTGGCACCAGCCACTTGGCCACAGGGAGAATGTGATTGGAGGATGCACAGAGAAGCCAAATAGTTGAGGGGGGTTGCAACTCCAGAGTGGACCACGAAACAACACTTAATGGCAGAGGCATCTTTGGTCAGGATGAAGAGAGTGAAAGCCCACAGGAATCCCTGAGGCAGGGAACCTCCAGGGGCCATGGAGATTCCCAGGTCCCTCCTGCTTCTCCAAGGGTGCCCAGCTCCCACTGGGCACCCAGCAGGGATGGAGGGAACAGCAGTCCTGAAGTGTCAGATCCCAGAAAGATTGGCTTCACTTTTTATTTGGATTTTTTTTCGCCTTTTTCCCTGTGTTCCTGTACTAGTCAATTTGGATTCTATTCCCTATGGTTTTATCTTAGTGTGAGCCTTTATTCTGTCCTACTATTGATTTTAGCCATTTCATTTTCTCAAGTCCTTCTTGCTTCTATCTATGCCTTCCCTCACAAACGATGATATTATGTGGATCTTGTGGCTTCTCATGTTTTTTTTTTTTCCTATCCACTTCTATTTTGGCATTTTGGCAATGTATGTCACTATGTGATAAATGTCATAAAAGAGATCTTATCAGAGTGAAGAGGAAGTAACAATTATGGCTAGAGAAATCTAATACGATTTTACAGGGTAGGTAACATCTGAGACAGGTCTTGAAGAATAGACAGTAATTCAGTAGATGTGCTAAATAACTTATACAAAAAACAATCCAGTGAAGAAATGGGTAAAAGACATGAACAGACACTTTTCCAAAGAAGACATCCAGATGGCTAACAGACACGTGAAAAGATACTCAACATCACTCATCATCAGGGAAATACAAATCAAAACAACGAGATACCACCTCATACCTGTCAGAATGGCTAAAATTAATAACTCAGGAAACAACAGATATTGGTGAGGATGTGGAGAATGGGGAGCCCTTTTGCACTGCTGGTGGGAATGCAAACTGGTGCAGCCACTCTGGAAAACAGTATGGAGGTTCCTCAAAAAATTTAAAAAGAGCCACCCTATGACCCAGAAATTGCATCACTAGGTATGTATCCAAAGAATACAAAAATGCTGATTTGAAGGTGCACATGCAACCCAATGTTTATGGTGGCACTATCAACAATAGCCAAAGTATAGAAAGAGCCCAAATGTCTATCAACTGACTAATGGATAAAGAAGATGTGAGACACACACACACACACGTGTACATACAGTGGAATATTACTTGGCAATCAAAAAGAATGAAATCTTGCAATTTGCAATGATGTGGTTGGAACTAGAGTGTATTATGCTAAGCGAAATAAGTCAGAGAAAGGCAAATATCACATGATTTCACTCATGTGGAATTTAAAAAACAAAACAGATGAACATAGGGGAAGGGAAGGAAAAATAAGATAACAGAGCGGGAGGCAAACCATAAGAGAACAAACTGAGGTTGCTGGAGGAGAGGTGGGTGGGAGGATGGGCTAAGTGGGCATTAAGGAAGGCACTTGTTAGGTTGAGCACTAGGTGTTATATGTAAGTGATGAATCACTAAATCCTACTCCTGAAACCAATGCCACACTGTATGTTAACTAACTTGAATTTACTTTTTTAAGTTTATTTATTTAGGGGCTTCTGGGTGGCTTAGTTGGTTACGTGTCTGACTTTGGCTCAGGTCATGATGTCATGGTTTGTGAATTCGAGCCCTGCATCAGGCTCTCTGCTACCAGCGCAGAGCCCACTTCAGATCCTCTGTCCCCCTCCCTCTCTACCCCTTCCCTGCTCACTTGTGCACGCTCTCTCTCTCTCAAAGAGAACATGCATGCAAGCATGCGTAAGTAGGGGAGGGCAGAGAGAGAGAATCCCAAGCAGACTCAGGCTGTCAACACAAAGTCTGACTCTGGGCTTGAGCTCACAAACTGTCAGATCATGACCTGAGTTGAAATCAAGAGCCAGATGCTTAACTGACTGAGCCATCCAGGTGCCCCAACCAATTTGAATTTAAATAAAAAAATAATGAGTCAGTGATCAACAATTTCAAATTATATATACAGGTTAAGCTGAAAGTACTCTAAAGCAAAGCATTGGATTTATCAGTTAGGAGGTCACTAAGGATACTCAGTGATTTCATTTGCTTCATTTTCCTTCAGATACTTAGAGATTGTTACAATTAAAAAAAAATTTTTATTTATTTATTTTGAGAGTGAGAGGGAGAGAGAGAGCATGTGCACGAGTGGGGCGGAGGGGCAGAGAAAGAGGCGGGAGAGAATCCCAAGCAGGCTGCGCGCTGTCAGTACAGAGCCTGATGCAGGGCTCCATCTCACAAACCATGAGATCATGACCTGAGTTGAAATCAACAGTCAGATGCTTAACCATCTGAACCACCCAGGATTCCCAAGGTTGCTAAAATTTAATCCTGTTTTAGGGGCACCTGGGTGGTTCAGTAGGTTAAGTGTCCAACTTTGGCTCAGGTCATGATTTCATCATAGTTCCTGAATTGGAACCCCGTGTCAGGCTGTCTGCTATCAATGCAGAGCCTGCTTGAAATTTTCTGCCCCCCTCTCTGTCGCCCCCCCCTCAAAAATAAATAAAATATTAAAAAAATTTTAAAAATTTAACTCTTTTAGATCTGTGTAAAATATTTACATGGTTTCAAAGTCAAGTATACAAAACATACCTGGCTTCTATCTCTGTCTCTATCCTATTCCTCTTCTCACCCCATTAATAATGATTTCTATTTTTCTTTTTTTTTTGTTTAGTTATTTATTTTGAGAGAGAGAGTGTGTGTGTGTGCATGTGTGGGGGAGGGGTGGAGAGAGAGAGAGAGAGAGAGAGAGGAGAGAGAGAGAGAGAGAGAGAGAGAGAGAGAGAGAGAGAGAATCCCAAGCAGGCTCTGCTTGGTTAGCACAGAGCCTGACATGGGGCTCGATCTCACCGTGAGATCAGGACCTGAGCCAAAATCCAGAGTCGGTCACTTAACCAACCCAGGTGCCCCAGGAACGATTTCTTTTTAATTTTGTGATTTATTTTATGTTGTTTTTCTTTTTAGATTTGAGAGGGTTGTTTTTTCATGTCCAAGTACATATGGATGTTTGGTCCTACCAAACAATCCCACTACCCTTCACAAGAAAGAGGAACGTTTACTTTCAGTTTCTCTTTTAGAGAGTGCCTAACCTTTGGTAGCTGACTTGTAATGGGTCAGAGTGCAGGCAGAAGGGTAGTGGCATTGATCCAGTTGGGCATCCAGTAATCGGTCAGCCAGTCAGCCTGGCCTGGGTAGCAGCATTCAAATATTAATGGTAGTAATTGCCTTTGTAGGTTTGAGGAGTACTGAGGGAAATGTTTGTCTTGCAGTTACTGTCAGTGTATCATGAACCTAGTGTTCAATATGTTCCTGTAAAATCATAAACCAGAAACTATTAACTGAGGTTATACCATCATTGAAGGCTTCTATTGGTCACCAGATAATCTCTCTCTTTTTTTTAAAAGTTTACTTATTTTGAGAGAGAGAGTGTGTGAGCAGGATGGGGATCATAGAGAGGGACAGAGAGAATCTTTTTTTCCTTTTTAAAAAAATTTTTTAACGTTTATTTCTGAGACAGAGAGAGACAGAGCATGAGGGTGGGAGGGGCAGAGAGAGAGGGAGACACAGAATCTGAAGCAGACTCCAGGCTCTGAGCTGTCAGCACAGAGCCCGACGTGGGGCTGGAACTCACAAACTATGAGATCATGACGTGAGCTGAAGTCAGTTGCTCAACCGACTGAGCCACCCAGTCGGGGCGCCCCGAGAGAGAGAGAATCTTAAGCAGGCTCTGCTCTGTCAGCATAGAGCCCAACTGGGGGCTCAATCCCACAAACCATGAGATCATGACCTGAACTAAAATCAAGAGTCAGATGCTTAACCAACTGAGCCACCCAGGCACCCCACCAGATTCTCTCCAGATTGAAGACTAGAGTCTTCAAATACTCTCTCTCTTTCTCTCTCTCTCTCTTCCATTCTTTGCTGGTACCAGAGACAAGTAATGGGAAGAAAATCAATGATCCAGGAATGGGACTCTCAGTTCAAGTCCATGGGCAGCAGTAGTTTGATCTGTGTGGAGAACATCAAACAAACAGAGTTCTTTCAGAAGTTTCTCTCTCTACCATTGGCTTTTTTAAAAGAAGTTTTCGTGAAAATATATGTAACCCTGTGGAAGTACATCAGAACCTTCTCCAGAGAAGATTACCATGCTGTGTTCTTCCAAATGTCCTTGGAAATTAAATACGTATCTACTGGAGTGTTAACTGTTGTAAGGTCATAAGTTTCCAAGGAAAATATGACTTCATTCATATCTGAATGCGTTCCTCACAGTTAAAAAGGACTTCATGATGTTCACTCCCAATGTGATCTGCTACCTTTCCAGCAGCCAGTAAATGGGGACTTTCTCCCTGCCAGTTGCAAATGTCTGAGAACATACTGTCCCAGAGCCTCTTTTAGCTGCTTCAATAGGGTGACAGCAACTCAGCTGGAATCCAAGCCTCCTGATAAAAGGCATCCAGTCCTTCTGTCATCCAGTGTTTCTTAATAGCACTGTTAAAAAGGATCCAAAAAAACAAAAAAAAGTAGACATGTGTATGAAGAGGAAAAAAGAACATGACTAAATCTGCTTCCCCAGGAAACATTACTTACTTTGTCACAATGGAATCACAACAGGTTTGCCTTGAGTTTCGGTTTTAAGGATTGTTCCCCTTGTCTCTTGCATCATCAGTTTTTCTCCTCTCTACTGGATCATTTATAGCATATGTACATCCACACACACTGTACTGTCTCTCATCTTCCACCTTTCCCTGTCCTTTATAGCAAAAGTCCTTGAAAGAGTGACCTATACTTTCTGTCTCCAGTTCTCTTCACCTTCTCTTAGCAGTTTCTGTGTCAAGACCTGGGAATAGTTTCTCTACACTGTTAACAGAGGGCAAGCAGATGTTCATCTCTGCAGTGATGATAGTGAATCATTTCCACAGATGCAACTTTGTCACTTGGCTTTAAATCAAGAATTTGATAGTGTACCAGAAGAAAAGGCTCCACTTTTTTTTTTTAAGGTTCCATTTTGATAAAGGAGTTGTGATACACTTCAAGTTAACGAGACCTTTAGCTTCTAAACAAATAGCCAAAAATCCGTCTTCTATCATGACTTTAAACAAAGATCTGACTTCATAGGTGACCGTGCCCAGGAACACTTTCTTATTGGCAGTATCCTAAAAAATAAATACAAACACCTCATCCAACATACAAATTATTTGCTCAGTTTCTCCTTTATTATAATGATGTAGGATGACTCACCATCCATTTTGGTCTAATAATTAAATTCAAAATAAATTCAAAATAAGTCCAATAAGAGAATTAAAGTCTAATTAAATTAAAAAGGAAAATGCGTTTTGGGGTGCCTGGGTGGCTCAGTCAGTTAAGCGTCCGAATCTTGGCTTTGGCTCAGGTCATGATCTCTAAGTTTTGTGGGTTTGAGTCCTGCATCAGGCTCTGCACAGGCAGTGTGGAGCTTGCTTGGGATTCTCTCTGTCTCCCTCTCTCTCTAATCCTCCCCTACTTGCACTATCTCTGTCTCTCTCAAAATAAATAAATGAACTTGAAAAAAAAGGAAATGTATTTCATCTCCTTGTGGTTATAGATTTTGCCTTCGTAACAAAGCCACAGTAAAGATATTTCTTTGCTCAAATTGGCTGCAATCCAAACAACTGGTCAACCACTGCCAACCAGTGAAATCCAAAACAGCAATTTATGTATCTGTTGACATTCTGAAGATGAAGTGAATCTGGACCTCTGTGTGCAATCTTCATAGCACTCAGACACTGATCAGAGAAACCATCATCACTGCCAAAAAGGGCCCAAATGCCACAGATGGCACGGTGGAGTTACAGGCTCTCTCGGTGTGAGCAGGTCAGACTGTTAGCAGGAGTGGAGGCAAGAGCTATGGATTATCTCCATTTTTTTTTTTAAGTAGGCTTCACACCCAACGTGGAGCCCAGTGCAGGGCTTGAGCTTATGACCCTGAAATCAAGACCTGAGCTGAGATCAAGAGTAGGACACTCAACCAACTGAGCCACCCAGGTACCCCTCCATTGTTCCTAATATAAGCATATCTATGTATCTATATCTAGTCCTCATTTCTTAGATAAATGTTAGTATACTATAGATACTTTTCTCTACATTGATTTTTTTTTTTTTTAAGTAGGCTCCACACCCTAACATAGGGCTTGAACTCACAACTCTAGGATCAAGAGTTGTAGGCTGTACTGACTGAGCCAGCCACACATCCCTACCTTGATTTCTTTCTCTCAACAATATATCCTGGCAATCAGTCCACTGTTGTATGTAGATATTTTCCTTATTCCCTATTACAGGTACACAGTACCCTATTAGATGGATGTTCTGGTACATTTTAAGACTGAGGGTATTAGGAAAGGTTCAAAGCATGGGAAATCTTTTGGAAGAGAAGGCCTTTTATTTTGCTAATCTGTGGGTAACTCCAGGGTCCCTATTGAGGCTTAGATGATGGTGCCAATAGAGAGATGACTGAGTATTATTAACACAAAATTGCTGCTGGTCCTATATAATAAATCTCTTTGTTCTCTGAGCTAAAGAGCAGCTAGAAGGATTTGAAAGAAGAAACAGGCTTTTTCCTCTCCTCCTATACTTCCTTTTTGTAATATACTGTCTGTTACACCATTAGGTTTTAAAGCAAGCCTCGAGTTAACCTGGAGTACAGCTATCTCACAGCAGAGATATCTACCAGGGAAGTGCTGCTTTCACCTTTGTGAAACCACTTTCCTGATAATTGCTATTTCTCCTCTGATTCCTTCTGGAATCAATTCGTTGAGCAGACGAGGTCTCCTGTTACAAATCTCCGACTTGAGTAAAAAGTAGAATAGCTTCACTCCAAAGCCCATCATTATACACTAGATTCCCAAATTCAGTCTCTAGTCTGTCTCCCATACCACATTATGCTCAGCCATATTGTCCAGTAAAGCTCATGGAAGACAGTGTTTCAGTGAGTACTATATAGTAGCATAGCAGCATACATAGGCAAAACTCTCAGTGGGGCTAATAGAACAAAACTCAGGGAAAGTAGAACATAGAAGATATTTGCTCTTCTTTTCCCTCTGTCTCAGCCCACCTCCTCATCCCTCCTCAAAGAGAAGAGCTGCTACTATAATTGGCCATACTCGGTTGACCTAGTTATTAGAGGAGTGGGAAGCACTGTTTTTTTTTTTTATTTTTTATTTAAAAAATTTTTTTTTTCAACGTTTATTTATTTTTGGGACAGAGAGAGACAGAGCATGAACGGGGGAGGGGCAGAGAGAGAGGGAGACACAGAATCAGAAACAGGCTCCAGGCTCTGAGCCATCGGCCCAGAGCCCGACGCGGGGCTCGAACTCACGGACCGCGAGATCGTGACCTGGCTGAAGTCGGATGCTTAACCGACTGCGCCACCCAGGCGCCCCGGGAAGCACTGTTTTAAGAGATTATGCATAAAGCCTATATGAGGAAGATTTTGAAACAGTTCTGAAAAATCACAAAAATATGATCAAAAATAGAAACACATTCCTTGTTCTTGGAGAGGACCAATCAACATCATAAATATTTCAAGTCTCTCCAAGTTAATATATAAATTTAATGTAATTCCCTAAAAAGATGCCAGCAAGATTTTCCTGGCACTGGATCCTAAACTTCATATGGAAAAATAAATAAGCAGGAATACTCATGAACATCTTCAAAAGAAAGCAATTAGAGGGGTTGGCCTTACCACATATTAAAAATTACTATAAAGATCCTATAATTAAAACAGTGTGGTGTTGATACCTGGCTAACAGACAAACCAATGGAAATAATTTCAAGCACATGTGGAAATTTAGCATAGGACAAAGGAAGCATCTTAAATCATTGAGGGGAAAGATTAACTTAAAAAAATGGGATTAGCACAACGGGAGAGTCATTTGAAAAAAATATGTATTTGAATTTATGTCCCTTACTTTACATTAAAATATACTCTAAATAGATCAGTTATTTCAATGTAAAGAAATGAAACAACATATTCAAGGGTGAATCATATCCATTTCTTTATTACCTGGACATGAGGAAAGCCATTCTATTATAATTCAAATCCCAGAAGCCATGGAGAAAGATCAATACATTTAAATACATCTCTACCTATCTAACGTTTGATATCTAACTTACCTATCTACATATCCATACAGACAGACAGATACATATAAACTTGTGCTTGGCAAAATCATCATAAGCAAAGTCAAAAGACAAGTGAAAAACTGGCAGAAAATATTTTCAACTGAAATTACACAAAATGATTAATTTCTATCAATACATAACAAAGAATAAAGAAGTGTATTGATTGATGCTACAGCATGGATGAACCTTGAAACCATGCCGAGCAAAAGAAGCCAGTCACAAAAGACCACATACGGTGTGATACCATTTACATGGAACATCTAGCATAGGCAAATTTACAGAGAAGGAGAGGAAGTTAGCAGTCACCTAGGGCTGGGTGGGGTGGGGTGGGGATGGGGTGTGGGAATGAGAATGACTGCTAATGGGTAAGAGGTTTCTTTTGGAGGTATTAAAAATGTTCCAAAGCTATATTATGGTGATGGTGGCACAACTCTGTAAATATACTACTTATTGAATGGTACTCTTTAAATGGGTGAGCATGTCATTCTATGTAAATTATATCATAATAAAACTGTTTAAAAAAAAAAAGACAAAGACAAAAACCCAGGAGGAGAATAGCTAGAAATGTTGAGACAGTTCACAGGAGATGAAAGGCAAATGCCTATGAGACATTTGAAAAAGTAGTTGGTGACATTCTTCCTAAAAGAAATGCACATGCAGGGGCATCCGACTTCAGCTCAGGTCATGATCTCACCATTTGTGGGTTCCAGCCCTACGTCGGGCTCTCTGCTGTCAGCACAGAGCCTGCTTTGGATTCTCTGTCCGCCCCCCCCCCCCCCCCCCCCGCCTCTCCCCCAATCGTGCTTTCTGTCAAAAATAAACATTCAAAACAAAACAAAGAAATGCACATGCAACAGAGGGCAGATTTGTTTTCTGACTAGGATAATAAAGATAATATTTCCTTCGGAGTAAAGCTTAGGCAGGTTATATAGCAGCCCCATATAAGATTAGGGGTTTCCTAGGCTCGGTGTTCCTCTGCTGTGACACAAACCTACTTGGCCACAGCATTCACTCGGGCTGCTCCTCATCATCCCCATGGGACGTGGGAGGCAAGATGAACTGATGCCAACATGAAGCTCAGGCTTCTGCTGTACCATAACTAATAGATTCTCTTGTTTTTGACCTAAGAGTCTGAGGCCTTCTGGTAACACCCACTAAGGCTAACTTGTTAGCACTCAAGGAAGGTGACATCTCAAATCCTTCCCAGTTCCAGACTGGCAGAGGTCCAAAAGCTTGACATTACCCTATGTTGGTAATCCTGGAGAGAAACAGGTATTCTTTTTTTTAAAGACTTTATTCTGGGACGCCTGGGTGGCTCAGTCAGTTGAGTGGCCGACTTCAGCTCAGGTCATGATCTCACAGCTCAAAGGCTCGTGAGTTCGAGCCCCACGTCAGGCTCTGTGCTGACAGCTCAGAGCCTGGAGCCTGCTTCGGATTCTCTCTCTCCCTCTCTCTCTGCCCTCCCCTGCTCGTGCTCTGTCTCTCTCTCTCTCAAAAAAAATAAAATAAACATTAAAAAAAAATAGACACTTAACTGAGCCACCCAGGTACTCCCAGAAACAGGTATTCTTAAACATCACCAGTGGGATTGCAAAATGGCAACATTTTTCTGGAGGGAAAATTGGACAATATTCAACAAAATTATTACATGTGCGTTTACCCTTTGACTGGGTAATCTTTCTGGGAAACTAGCTGACAATAATCCCTTTACAAATGCAAAATATGGTATGCACTTTGCTCTGCATTGTGAAGTTATTTGTAATAAAAGCTTAAAAACAAATCCAAGTATCCATCAATAGAAGACTGATTGAATAAACTAGGGCATATCCACACATAAACATATTTGTATATACTTGTACATAGGTATATATATTTATTTGTATGAGAAAAAGAAGAATAAACAAGATATTTCTGAAAATGGAAAGGGTTCCTAATAAGGATGGGTAGAATGGGTATAAGGAATAAAGGTGGGTGCAAGAATTTAATTCTTTGGGTATCCTTTTTATGTAGCTTTGACTTCTGAATCATGTAAATGATTTATATATTCAAAAAATTAAGTTAAATAAGAATAAAAAAACCCTAAAATTGAACACAAACAGAAACCAATGAGTGGAACTGAATATGATACCCAATTGCACTGAGAACATAATTACTTTTTTTTTAAGATTTTATTTTTAAGTAGTGTCTACACCCAACATGGGTCTTGAACTTACAACCCCAAGATCAAGAGTCATATCTCTACTGACTGAGCTAGCCAGGCATCCCGAGAAGATAATTAAAGTTACTTTGGAACATAGACCACTGTAACATTTTGCCCATATAAAGTCTAAGGACAAATAAAACTCCAAAGATACTTTGAACTGCATTCAATAAGTTTATTGTTAGCAGTATTGTTGTTCTTGTGCTTTTGTGTATGATAAAATAAAACAAATAAGGAAATATTAATGTTATTAGGAACCAAGATTTCCAAGTTATGAAGATAAAAAAAATCACTATAATCCTAACTTTAAATTGGAACTATCAATATAAACCCATATATATACATATATATGTATATGTGTGTGTGTGTGTGTGTATACATATTTCAGAAACATTTATTGTGTGCCTAGTATATGTGTCAGGCATAGGAGAAACAACAATGAATGATAAAAGTATAAACTCTGCTACAATAGAGTTTATGGGTGATACATATATTAAATATATAATTGCACAAATAATTAATGGAATTAAGCCTTGCATTTACCAAGAGTTTACACCATCACCATTTGACACATGAAGTTCCTCAGCCTGCAAAGCAGCCCAGCCTGAAATGCAGCCTTATTATTAAGACAAAATACTCAGTGTCTATTTTAAGAAAGATTAAGTGCTCAGAGTGAGGGCCACTTGTGCCAAAAATGAACAATTTGGATCTCTCTTTTTTTTTTTTTAATGTTTAATGTTTATTTATTTTTGAGAAAGACAGAGTGCAAGTGGGGAGGGGCAGAAAGAGAGGGAGACACAGAATCTGAAGCAGGCTCCAGGCTCTGTGCTGACAGCTCAGGGGCTCTAATTCACAGACCATGAGATCATGACCTGAGCTGAAGTCAGTTGCCGAACTGACTGAGCTACCCAGGTGCCCCAAACAATTTGGATCTCTTAACGTGTGTGAGAAATTTTAGTTTTCTAGTGGCAGGAATGAAACACACAGGCCTGTGCTGAGTTGTCCAGGCTAAGACAGACAGGCAGTGTTGCCTGCCCTTCCCAGACAAGATTGAGAAATGTTCTGTGTCTTCTTATCTCTCTCTAATAAGAAACATCTTGCTTTGGAGCCAAAGTTGTGAAAGGAACTGGCAGCTAGCTTTCAGCTCAGCACACAATTTTTACAAGAAAAGGAGTCTTGTGGTAACTTCGGTGATGGTGTCACTCATCGAGAGGAGTCCAGTGCCAGCAAGTGAATTTAGAGTAATCATGGGCTAGATCTAAAGCGAGAGCTCCATGTTGAGCATCCCTGGTGTGCTGCCTGGTAAGGTGTGTGAAGGTGACATAACCTCTGGATGTACACCATCTGTTTCCTGCTTTCTAAAGCTCTGTGACTGTGAACAGTTACTTCCAAAGTCTAGCACTCACGAAAGATTTACAAGCGGAGAGAGGAATCTCTCTTTTTAGTATTTTATGATAAGGAGTTTCAGATCTCTAGTCACCTGGCTTATTGAGGTGTTTTCCATCTAAAAAGGTGCTTAGTGGTTGAGTCCAGTTACTTAGGGAACCACCTGATACCTAGGAACTGGTACCAAGTGAAGCTGGGTGGTCCCCAAAGGAAAGTGAATACAAATTTAACAGTTTAGTGGTATATTTTAGCCATATCATAAGCAAATTGTAGTCAGTTGGATGTATGCTTGGAAGTGACTAAGAATGCAAAGGGCAATATTAAGATGGGTACTTTTTAGGCAGTGGTGTGCTGGTAAATGTTTAACAACAGATTCTTTCTCTGGGATGGTGGGAGTAGGGGAGGCCCTGATGTGTAGTTTTCTTGTTTCCACTGTGTAAAAGTTTCCACAGGCTGATTTCAAGCTTTGAAGAATTTAATAAGATTCCCGACAATTCAACAATTCTCATCAGTTGATTCTATCTATAAGCGAACCATTGCTTATCGGTACCATAGTTAAGAGGTAACAAGCTGTCAACAATCCAGAACCTTAACCCAAAAAAGGTAAAGGAAAATATGTAGGAAAATTAAGAAAACGTGCATACAGATTGAAGTGTGACAATGTGCAGTGCTGGTTCCCTGACTTCCCATGTTCATGGCGCTTGGGCTGTCTCCTGCCTCTAGTCGTTAGTTTGTTCTGATAGTCTTGAGTGGAAGCTCTTTCCTATGGTTTTCTGCTTCTGGAGTACTCCTAAGAATTCTCAGGTTGAGGTCTGTAGCAGGAACAAACAGTCTTTCTGATCAAGAAGGATTTCTTTCTCCTTCATTAACAAGTAAGAAAGCAAGGATCAACACCCCAGAGTGGGACGACTGTGTTAGTTGTTCATAGTGCCTGTAAGGTCCTTTTCAGTGAGGTCAGGGCAGTCTTTTTCTCATGGTTCTTTAAAGAGATAACACCTCTCATTTTAAATAGTGAAAAGAGTTGTTTTGAAGGATGTTCTGAAAAAGCTACTCACATCTGTTGACAAAGTTGTGCATTGATTCCACTTATAGGAGATATCTAGAATAGTCAAACTCATAGAGACAGTAGAAAGGTGGTGGCTAGGGTCTGCGGGGAGCAGAAAATGGGCATTTAGTGTTTAAGGAAAACAGTTTCAATTTTGCAAGGTGAGAAAAGTTCTGGAGATGGATGGTAGTGATGGTTTATACAACAATGTCAATGTATTTAATACCACTGAACTGTACCCTTAAAATGGTTATAATGGGTGGCTATATACATATATATATATACACACACACAATATTTGTGTATATATATATACAAATATTTGCAATATTTGGCTATTTCAGCCTGTAATAAGGAAAAGTCTATAACTGGGGACAGGCAGATAAGATGCCTATTAGTTAATAGATTGAGAGTCAATGGGCTGGCTATGGAGTTTGATTTCATTGTCATTAAGATAAAAGGCAACTGTTCAGGCCAAGTTCCAGAGTTTCTAAAAATTGAGCTAGAGTTGAGAATTCTATTTGTCTTTTCTGTACTACCTGAGGATTGAGGATGATATGGGCAATGAAGTACTGAGCTTTATAAAGCTCCTTAGTAAAAATTCCAGTGAAATGAATGTTTCCGCCCCTAAAGAGAAAGTTAAGACTCCTTAGGTAGGAAACTTTATGCTTCTGTACAAGTTGTGGCTTTCTGAAAAGAGAAAACTTAATTCTAATAAATACACAATTACCAGGGTGGTTGGGTGACTCCGTTGGTTAAGTGTCTGACTCCTGATTTTGGCTCAGGTCATGATCTCTCGGTTTGTGGTTTGAGCCTCGTGTCATGCTCTGCTCTGACAGCGTGGGGCCTGCTTGAGATTCTCTCTCCCCCTCTCTCTCTGCCCCTTGCCTGCTTGTGTACACTCTTTTTCTCTCTCTCTCAAATTAAATAAATATACTTAAAAAAATATGAACACACAAGTACCAAAACACATTCATATCCCATTGTTAGGGCAATTTTATATAAAGCATTTGGAAATGCTCAAAGAAGCTTTGGTTCTGTTCTCTTTTCTAGCTTTAGTTTTGCCAGGATTTTATTATAGGCAGTAGGATATGCACTAGAAACATTCTTTTTTATTTTTTTTAGAAACATTCTTGACTATGCTTTAAGTGTTTCCAACTCCGTTGTTGGATTAAGATGGTCACCAAACTATCTTTGCTATGGTAACAAGACTGAAGAGCTTGCTTGCTATGTTAATCAGCACCCAGGGATGGAAGAGGGTGAGATCCTCTCCTGAAGTATGATACATAATTAATTTAGAAAGATATCATCAATTATTACCTTGGGAGAGAACATGTTATGGATTGTAAGGGCCTTTCAGGTCATAAAGTATACTATGATTGGCTTTGATTGGCAATGGTATTAAAACCTAGAAACAATCTATAGACAGTTACTATACCAGTTTTAGTGCTTAGCAATTGGGTATCTTAGCAGTTGTTAACCAGAAGGTGGGAGAGATACAGCAGAGCTGAGGAGGTCATTGGTAAGTGTGCAGAGGAGAGTTGACACAGCAAGCCTCATGTGACTATCTTTATTCATTTTTTTAAAGTTTGTTTTTACTTTGGGAGAGAGAGTATGAGTGGGGGAAGGGCAGATAGAGAGGAAGAAGAGAGAATCCCAAGGAGGCACTGCAGACAGCCCAACTTAGGGCTCAATCCTACAACTCTAGGGCCATGACCTGAGCCAAAATCAAGAGTCAGACGCTCAACCGAGTGAGCCACCCAGGCACCCCTGAGGTGACTTTCTTTAGAAAGGCCTGATTGCAAAGTTCGCCCTTGGCTGGATTTTGGAAACATTCCTACTGCCTTCCACTGATAAGGGTGGCCCACTGTACTCAGACTATGCAAATAATGTGGTTTATTGCTGAACACTTGCTTTTCTTCTGGGTAGCTGGAGTTTTGGTAGGTGTTAAGCAAAGGGTGCTTACATGACTAGCCGCCGGTAGAAACATTGCTCACTGAGTCTCTGAAAGTCTTCCCCGGGCAAAAACATTGCACATATGCATTTTCATTGCTGGGTCAAGAGTGTGCTGTGTGTGTCCCTTCATGGGACAGTGTTATGGGCTGAATGTGTCTCCCCCTCCTCACTCCTTCCCCATTCATATGTTGAAGCCCTAACCTCATTGTGACTGTATTTGGAGATAAGGCCTTTATGGAAGTAATTAAAAGTTAAATGAGGTCATTGGGGTCAGACTCCGAACTGACAGGATTAGAGACTTTAGAAGAAAAGTTACTAGAGAGTTCTGTCACTCTCCTTGGACATAAGCAGGGAGGAAAGGCCATGTGAGGACACAATGAGAAGGTAGCTGTCCACAAGCTAGGGAGAGTTCTCACCAGAAACTGAATTGGCCAGCACCTTGATCTTGGATTTCTAGCCTCCAGAACTGTGGGAAAATAAAAATCTAAGCTACCCAGTTATGGCAGCCCTAGCCTCCCTCGGCAAGGGCAACCTGCCTCTCAAACTCAGTAACTAGTGTTCCCACACATTATTTCATCCCTTTATTACTTATGCATGTGTTCTTCAATAATATAAGACTGTTTCATGTTAAAACTTTCATTAAAATAGTATCAAACTGTATATATTCTTCAGCAATTTATTTACTTATTTATTTATGCTGCATCTTATATTTGTGAGATTTATCCACGTGGATACTTTTGCACTAGTTCTAGAATAATGCAAAAAAATATTGTAAAATGCAAAGACAGTATCACTTCCTAGATTAAGATGCTTCAGGTTTTCCACCTTAAAAAACAGGGATGAAAAAAACACAAGCATCTAAAGACAGTGAGTAAAGGACTGAGTGTGGCACATGGTGATGCCTTTGAATGTTTTGAGGTGGGGATCCCCGCATTGTTAAATCTTTCACTATCTCAAGAAAAGAAAATTTGGATTTATACACGAAAGCTGCCATATTTTGAATAGTTAACTAATTCAATTTGAGAAACATACAATGTGCACAGGAGTGCACCGCGCGCGCGCGCGCACACACACACACACACACACACACACACACACACACACAAGGCTAAAGCCAAACAGTCTTGTGCTATGTGTGGCCCACATTCTGCCACATTGTGATTTCTGGCCTGGAAGATGAAAGCCCCAAACTCCATAGTATAATATTTACTTTCCTCAGGGTCTGGTCTTTCCTCTTCCTTCAGCTTTGTCTCCAAACACCGCTTTGCTGAGAACAGTCTCTGGCATAGAATAAGCATTCAATAAATATTAATTATTTTATCTACTGTCTTTTTTTCATTTGGGTCAGAAATGGACTCTTTGTAGTTCTTTTGATCTTCCAGGATCCAGTCAAGTTTATCCTTAATCTACACATATCAAAAAGAGTAAGCAAGGAAGTTCCCTAAATAACAGTATTTACAAATGTTATTTGTTCTCTCAGGGCAGATATGAAAGGGTTTGGGGACCTTGGCATACGTTGCTTAAAGACAATAGTCATAAACTATTACTGATTTGTTTCTGTGAAAATAAAAATTGTTATGCATAGGTACCATGGTCCCAAACATATTTGAGAATTCTCCCACAATCTTCCATAAGAGTCGGGTTCAGTTCTTGTGTCCTTAACCCGTGGCCAAAATGAGGAGGCTGCTGGACACAAAGTTGGTTACCGAGAGCTTCAAGGATCTTCTGTGGTTGCTATGCTAGGAAAGAGCTCTGGGCCTGGCTGTACCTCATGAGCTGTTTAGAGATAGGCTTTTGTATCTTGGTGCACAATTTGGTGCTTATTTTTTGTTTTTGGTATGCTACTTTTCACTCTCTAGATAAATTTTGAAGTCCTTGAGGAAAGAGACCACATTTAAAAATTTTCTCTTACGCTAATTGGAACAAACTCAATTTTTAAAATGATTTTTATTATTTATTATTATTTCTTACAAACTCCAAAGTTTTTTATTGAAGAAAAACAGCTCTGGTGTTAATGATAGGACCTGAACACTGTTTAATTTGGGATGGTGAATTAATTTCATTTATCAGTAAACATCTATATCAGTAAGTTCTTAGGTGCAATAGAAGAGTCTAGCTAGTCTAAACAGAAATGGAATCTATTAAGGGACATTAACTCACAAGATCTCCAAAGGGCTTGAGAGTAGAATTGGAGGATACATAGACAGGACAGAATACTCCAGTATTCCTACAAGACCCCAGCGAAGACCCCACATGGATCCTGTAGCTGGGAGCCTGTGCTGCTACCCTCACCAGCAAATGGATTCTGGGTAGCAACTGCTTATCACATAGCTGTCTTGAATCAACACCTTTCCAGGATGCAGCTACTGGTGCAGCTAGATCATCTGCCTGAATCTAACTGTAAAGGAGTAAGACAAAGCAAATATCTGGTTCTATCTTGGGGAGAACTCATCCTGTAAGAAACTCCCCAATGTTAGAAAGGTGTTCCAAGGATGGTGGATGTCCATAAAACATGACATGATTTTGATTGCAGTACCATACAAAATTTGGTCTGCAGGCCAGTGTCAATCCTCAAAACGTTAGTTATAGGTTCCTACCAGGGACTGAATGTATCCTTCCAAAATTCATGTGTTGAAGCTAATCACCTGTATGATGGTATTTGGAGTTGGGGCCTTTTAGAAGTGATTGGGCAGTGAGAGTGGAGCCCTCATGAATGGGATCAGTGCCCTTATAAGGAAAGACATTAGACATTAGATATCTTTCTCTGTTCTTACTGTGTGAGGCTGCAAGATGATGGCCACCTACAAACCGGGCAGCGGCCTCCAGCAGACACTGGATCTGCTGGTACCTTGATCTTGAACTTCCCAGCTTCCAGCATTGTGAGAAATAGTTACTGCTTAAGCCACACAGTCTATAGTACATCTGCTAAAGCAACCTGAACAAATATACCATAGACTGTGTGTTGAGATAAATACATAAATTGTTAAAAGATCTTATGTGACAGCCTTGTCACATAACTCTCACGTTGGTGGCCAATGGGCAGTGGTTGCTGGAGTACACTTAGTATAGCACTACTCTAGAGCAGAGGTCTGCAGACTACACCCCAGGCCAAATCCAGCCTGCTTCTTGTTTTTATAGGCCTGCAAGCTAAAAGTTTAGTTTAAAACTTTTACATTTTAAAGGGTTGCTAAAGAAACAAAAAAGTATGCAACAGAGACTTATGTGCCTCTTACAAGCCTGAAATCTTCACTGTTTATTAAACAGAAAAAGTTTGCCAACTCCTTCTCTAGAGCCTACTCTAATACTGAATTCTTTGAGAAGAAATTCTTGCAAGGTGCCTCGGTGGCTCAGTTGGATAGGTGCCTAACTGGCTTAGGTCATGATCTCACGGTTGTGAGAGCCAGCCCTACACTGGGCTGCATGCTGGCATGGAGCCTGCTTAAAATTCTCTCTCCCTCTCCCTCTTCCCCTCTCTTGCTTGTGTTTTCTCTCTTGCAAAAAATAAATAAGTAAAACAAGGAGAAGAAATCCTTGCCATGTTTTTAGATACCTTGGGTGCTATTCATAGGATGGATACTATTCCTGATATTGTTAATGTATATTTTTATTCTGACAGTTTTTAAGCAGTGGTCTAATTAATTTATAGTAATAGTAAAAAATATTTTCAATACTTTGATTTTGAAGAGTTCTTGTCAAAATTTATCAATTCTATAATTTAGTGTTAAATATTCCTTCATTCTATTTTCAGAAAAAAAATCTACTTTCCTCTTAAATATCATCTGTTCCCTTCTGATGTGTACAAAAGTCCTTTTTAGTCTGTTTATTTTCCCTTTATTAATACTGTATTAGGCTGGGTAGATTAACTGCTTTTGCAATCCCCAAATCTCAGTGGCTTAAGCAAGTACAAAGTTTATTTCTTGCTCATGTCACAGTTTAGTGTGGGAAGGCAAGAAAGATCTTGGTCTACTTAGGCATTGAGATACCAAGACTCCTTCTATCTAGTGCCTTCCAGGAGTCTCAGCAGATGAGAGGAGAAAGAAAGGGTGTGAAGAAATGTATGGAGGGTTTTATGAACCTAGCCTCGAGGTTGGAGTATCTTACTTCCACTCACACTCCACTGACAGGAATGCAGGTGCCTCACTACATCTAGCTGTAAAGGAGGCTAGAAATGTTGCCTAGTATTGTGCTCAGGAAGAAGAATGAACATATTTGGAGAGCAGTTAGCTAGATCCTGCCATCTCCTCAGCTCTTTGGAATTTTCCTTATAATCTGTATGCCTCCATTCTGGCAAGCTGGGAAGAGAAGGGAAAGTGGAAGACGTGCCCCTTCCTTTGAAGGACACAACCCAAGAGCTGTCTACGTCCCTTCTGCTTACATCCCATTGGGCAAAACTTAGTAACCTGGCCACTCTTGCTGCCATGGAAGTCCTTCCTTCCCCGAGGAAATGTAGTTCTTACCATACACCCACCTAAATTGTGAGAGTTCTTTTACCGAACTAATGAGAGCAAGATGGACATTAGAAGACAATGAGCAGTGTCTGCCATGGTCCACCCGTTCATCACTCAAATAGTTGTGCCACATTCTCTACTTTCAGTGGTGGGACACAATGGCATTTTGGGTCTCTAGGAATTACTAGCAGTTCAGAGCCAGTAATTCCTGAAAACTTGGGCTATTTTTCCTTCCCTGATGCATTCTCTCATTAGTCAATGGCTACAGGCTCCTTTCAGAGGACCAGAGAGAGAGAGAGAGATTAAAACAGTCTGCCTGATGCATTGCAACGTAGACAAGATGGAGTTTGACAGATAGCTGAGAAGCCATACATGTCTGGCTGCCAAATGGGAATGAGAAGGATCTCATGGAGGGGTCAATAAGGAGCAGTTACCTATGTATAGTTAACCCCTTTGTGGCTCTCCAGTCAAGCAGCCAGTGGTGGGTGTGGAGTTGCTGGTGGTCAGCAGGGGTAGCAGTTGGGAAAAACAACCTGGATGACAGCAAACTGAGACTTTCCAGGAAACTACGTTACTTATCTTATGGTAATAATCTTCAGAGAGTAATGTTTCACTCCTGCCTTCTAAATATCTTATCAGTTTTTCTTTTGATCAACTCTAACCAGGCACCATAAAGGGAAGAGGATTTAGGGAAACACAGTTTTCAATCCAGCATACCTAGTCTGCGCATACTCTCCCTCAAAGAGAGCCAGATATGTGTAGCTCAAAGGTCAAGATCTCTTGGTGGAGCGCAGGCTTGCTATTTGTTGTGCATATGGCTGGCTGGTCAGGATTCCCTAATTTACAACTCGGACTTCTCTCTGCTCCATACCCACTACACAACAGTATAGCAGCCAGGTAACTGTAATCAGATACATTGGATCACAAATAAGAGCAACTCTGGAAGCTAGAAGACGATGTAAAGATACTTGCAGAGTTTTGAGAAAAGACCTGCTTCTGGCCACGATGAAGTAACTGCTTCTCTGTCACTGTGGATAAAGTAGACAAAGTATATGGAACAACTGTTCACAGACATTTCAGACAGGAAGTGGGCTTTGGAGATCATAAACATCCTAAGTGTGTGGCACAGCTCAGACAAGGTAGGACTGTTTAACTTAAAATGCCGCTGCTGGTCTTTGAAAACATTGCATTAGAAGTATAGGTTGTATCAGTGATAGTGATAGCAAGACTGTCCAGAAGTTTGAAAGTAACCATTTTGCCAAAGAGGTACCATGGCAATAAGAGTTGTCAGCTTTCAGCTTCTGGTTTGCGATTTTGGGGTTGTCACTGTTATCACCATGCATTTCAGGTTTCATTATGTCAGCACCTCACTTCTGGATACTAGAGTATGAGTTGGTTAAGATACAGTTTTGGTTGCTATAGTAAAGGCAGAAATAACAATGACTTAAACAAGATAAAACTTTGTTTCTCTGTCCCAGAACATGCATTCAGCAGCAGCAGGCTGATAAGATGGCTCCACAGAGTCAGGGGGTTGGGCTCCTCCTGTCATTTGCTCTGCCATCTCCAACATGGGGCTCCTGTCTTGGAGTGAAGATGACTGCTCCAGCACCCACCCATGTCTAACTTCAGGAAGGGGAGTAGAGGAGATGGAGGGCATGCGTCTACTCTTTAAGGGCACAACCCTTACATTCCATGAGACTGCCCTTAGTCACATGGCCATACCCCTTGTAAGGGAGGCTGGATACTGCGGCCTTGAGCTGGGTGGCCTGTGTGCAGCTAAAACTTAGGAGCTCTCTTATTAAAGGAATGAGTGGAGAAAACAAGTAGTTTCTGCCACAAGTGCCTTTCATGAAAAGAACAAAACAGACAGGATGTAAGGAGAACAAATCCAAAGGTTAAAATGGGAAGAAGAAAAAGAAAGAAAAAAAAAAAAAAAAAGGTTTCTCGGGTAGGAAATGATTCCAGCCTTAAATACATAGATGAAAAAACCTGTGAAACTTGATATTCCTTTTTATTTTGTCTGTCATGAAAGTTCTTACTTACATTTTACAGTTCCACGAAATGTCATCTCTCTGCTATCCCAAACACTTTGTACCTTTAGGCATTTGCTATGCTGTAACATACTCTAGGTCATTCCTAGTTTTGCAACTCTCTCAAGGTGACTCTGAAGGAGTAGGAAAATAGTTAAGAGCAGAACTGCTGATACTGGCCTGTTTGTTGGTGGTATGACCTGATGTCTGAGATTTGCTTAAAAATACTCCAGCATGGGGCAACTGGCTGGCTCAGTCTTTCAAGTGACCGTCTCTTGATTTGGACTCAGGTCATGATCTCACAGTTCGTGGGATCAAGCCCCATGTTGGGCTCTGTGCTGAACGCGCCAAGCCCGCTCAGGGTTCTCCCTCTCCCTCTCTCTCTGCCCTTCCTCTGCTCTCTCTCTTTCTCTCAACTTAAAAAACAAAAACAAAAACAAAAACAAAATAATGTAAAATACTCCAGCAAAAGATGAAAAGGGGGACTAGATGAAATAAGACTGACAAAATGTTGATTTGTAACCATGTAATGGGGGCCTGGGTGATCATAATATTATTTCTCTGTGCTGCTTATGTTATAAAATTTGTAATACAGCAAAGCAAAAGCCCAGTCTCTGAAGACAGCCAGACCTGGGTTCAAACCCTGGTGTCACCATTTACTGGCTAAATGACTTTACCTCCCTATAAATTCAGTTTTTCAAAATGGGAATAATGTGTGGGCCTTTAGAATTCTTGTGAAGGTTAAATGAGATAGAATTTGGGACATCCAGCACAAGGTCTGGCCCTTAGTAGTTGCACTACTACTCGTAAGGGTGCCTGCTAGCAAGCAACAGAAACTGACCTGGTTTTGGCTAATTCCTCGGACAAGCAGCTATTTCGAGCCTGAGCTCCCATCTCTGATTTCTAGACCTAGAGCATTATCTCTGCTATCTGTTCAAAATCTTATCTTGACTTGGTGCTTTGCAATTTATGCCTTCGAATAAAAGGAATATAGTTCGGGCTTATGTCTGGAACTTAGGGCACTCGGCCCTGCAGGGTGGCCATGGGGCTTAGGTCACTAACTGACGTGGAGTGAGTGGCCAGGCCACGGACTGTAGCTAGGTGGACGCTGGTACAGGACGGGGTTTACCCCAAGCAGGCGCGGACCAGCTGCCGCCAGAACTCACGCGCGTCCTCCCCGACTCGCTCACGCCGGGGTCCGGTCGGGGGCCCCTCCCTCGGGTCCGGGCACTCGGCCGTCCCGCGGCGGGTCTGCCAGTTTCCGCGGTTGGGCCAGTCGCCCCTACGCCCCCTCCTGAGCGGCAGGGGGCGGGGCCGCGGGTCTCGGCGCATGATTGGCCGAAGCTCTGGCGCTCCCCTTCTCCGCCCCCTTCGGCGGGGTGAGAGGTCAGCAGAGCGCCGGTCGGCAGGGGCGACAATGGCGGGGCTCTGGGCTGGGGCGGCGGCGCTGGTCGGGGCCGGACGGCGTGGGCGGCGGTTGCCGCAGCCGCTGATGCGGAGCTCAGCGCTGTGGACCCTGAAGGTGAGGAGCGAGCGGGCTCCCCGCGGGCCTGGGCTTCGCTGGGCTTCGCTGGGCTCGCAGCCCCGCAGCGCTTGCGGGTGGCCGGTGTGGTGGAGAGCGCCCCACGGTTCCCCGGCGACACCGAGGCCCGTTCCGCAGCCGTCGGCGCCCCTCGTCCCTCCGCACCCGCGTTGGCGCTGGAGCGCAGCCCTTACCCGGAAGCTCGTGGAGTCGGAGGGGCCCTCCGAGCCGGCAGGCGTGCGCCCTCGGCTCGCTAGCCCCTGGGAGCGGCTGACAGCCGTGTGGCTGGCGCCTACGTGCTTTTTCCCTGCAGCCGTTCTTGTGCCTTACGGCTTCGGCCTCGGCTTCGGCCTCAGCTTCGGCTTCGGCTTCGGCTTGAGCTTCCCAGGGTGGATTCTTAAGGATCCTTACAGTTTGTTTTCTCTTGGCTTTTTCGTAATTTTAGGGACACTGAATTGCTGCTGAAGTAGAATTAGGGTTGTGAGTTTATCTCAACTTCTAAAGTGACTGCGATGCCAGGATTGCTACTACCTTTTACGTTTGAGTTGAGAGCCTATTTCAATTGAATTACATCGCAGTTTGCTGTGTGTGCATCCTGTGAGTTTAGTTTTCTTTTCTATGTAGTGGTTAGCCGGAGTTTTGTACAATTGTTCTAAACCCATTTTGCCTCTGTGCTGTGTGCCCCAGGGTTTCTTGATGACAGCCTTGGCTCATATGTTGGAGTGTCTGTGGGCCGCTGTTAAGACTTTCTCTTGAAAATGGAGTCTCTTGTAGTTTCTGAGCAAAGACGACTTGACTTTATTAATAGGGTTTATTAAGTCATTTCAGCGAATTCTTTAAAATGAGGGTCTCCCTGAAAACCACCTGTCATTTGGTTCGTCTGCTTGTTAAACTTACTTAAAAGAAAAAAAATCTTCTAAAAATTGTCACATAAATTGATTTATTGTCCTTGAACTCTAGAATTGGAAAACACTTTAGAGATGATCTGGCCCATCCCATTCTCTTAAAGAGGAGGGAACTGAGGCCCAGGTGAGCACTGTGGGAGCTCCAGCCCCAAGTGGAATTGAGCCTGCACCTGTGTTAGCTTAGCCTCAGCTTTGGATGCCACTGTCGAAGTACACAGTGTTCTTTGTGTGGCCACAAAATCTGTTTTTAAATGCTTTTGTTATCTTAGTCTTTGTTGGCTACATTAGTTGCAGTTGTCACATCTTATGCGTTTACATAGGAGGCGGCCTGGTGTAGTGGAAGGCTTGGGCTTTGGAGTCAGTCACACAGATGAAGTTTTGTATATTAGACAAGTCACTTTGCTGGGACTCAGCTTTGTCCTTTCAACTACTTTTTTATTCAACAAATCTTTATGGGATTATTTCCTGTATTCTACCAATGGGGAACAAATATAGTTTCTGCTCTCTTAGATATGGTAGTCTATTAGAGAGAGACAAGTAAGTGTAAAATGCTATTAGGGGAGAGGTCTTGGTGCTATAAGAAAATACAATGGAGGGATTTGACCAAGTCATGATACTGAGCTCTATGTCATAGATACCGTTCTGGTGCTTTACTTGAATTAATTTATTCAGTCCTCACGACAGCCATATAATCCCGATTTATAGATGAAGATATTGAGGCACAAAGTGTTATGTGACTTGCTCAAAGCTATGGAATTGGTCAGTGGCAGAGCTAGGATATAGGACTCCAGAACTGGTGCCCTTAGTCATGCTATCCTGCTTAAGGGAAAGGACTGTTTTCCTTTGGAAGTGAAAATTGAAACAAGTTTTGAAGGATAAAGTGACTTGTAAAGATAGAAGAGATGACTGTGAAAGAATAGCATGTGCAAAGGCCCTGTGGCCAGAGGGAATGACAAGATATAAGCACTGACAAAAGCCTACTTAGGCTGTAGTGTGCAGAGATTAGACAGTGCTAGGGAGGTAGGTATGAATCAGGTTGTGCTTGCTTTGCAGATCAAGCTATTACTTTTGGTCTTTTTGTTATAGTGATGGGAAGTCATTCATGTTGGAGGTAGGAAGGATTGCACTGACATTTTAGATTGGTGAGGCCGAGAGGAAAGTTGTTACAGTATTTATTGCTATATACTTTTTAGATGTTATTGGGGTATAATATATAAGCTTTGATTTTTCTCCATACTCCCCCCCCCTTTTTTTAAAGATTTTCTTTTTTTGTAATTTTTTTATTTTTGAGAGACAGAGTGAGCAGGGGAGGAGTGGAGAGAGAAAGAGACTCAGAATCTGAGGCAGGCTCTAGGCCCTGAGCTGTCAGCACAGAGCCCGATGCAGGGCTTGAACCCACGAACTGTGAGATGATGACCTGAACCGAAGTCCGACGCTTAACCGACTGAGCCACCCAGGCGCCCCAAAAGATTTTATTTTTAAGTAATCTCTACATCCAACATGGGGCTCAAATTTACAACCCTGAGGTGAAGAGTCACCTGGTCCATCCACTGAGCCAGCCAAGCGCCCCATCTCCTGCTTTCTTTTAGTGTGTTGCCAGAGACTGCATCTTGTCTATTTCTGTGTTCTCAGCACAGTGTTTAACACAATAGGTGCTGGATGTGTGACAGTACTGACTGGAGTAGAGTGCCCATAAAGAATTCCTCCCAGAAGTGGGAAGAATCTCTGGAGTTCACTGTTACTTTAGGGGAAGAACTTGCACTGCTGCTTAGCTTCTTTATGTGCTTTTTTTTTTCAAATTAAAAAAAAATTTTTTTAACATTTATTCACTTTTGAGAGTGAGAGAGACAGAGCATGAGTGGGGTAGGGGCAGAGAGAGAGGGAGACACAGAATCTGAAGCAGGCTCCAGGCTCTGAGCTGTCCGCCCAGAGCCTGGCACGGGGCTCGAACTCATGGACTGCAAGATCATGACCTGAGCTGAAGTCGGACGCTCAACCGACTGAGCCACCCAGGCGACCCTCTTTATGTGCTTCTTTTACATGAATTTGAAATGTGCTCCACTGAGTCCGCCTTTGAAGCAGAACCATTTAAAAATTTTATTCTTGCCATTCCTCTTTCCCATCCTGCAAGCCATTTGGTTGGTTGGAAAGCAGACTGGCAACTCTAGACCCTAGTGTCCCCATTCTTTTAGCCAGTTAGCAGAACTTGTTTGCTTTTAGGGTATATGTAGAGTTCACCTTTTAGTCTTGTTTTGTGTATCAGCACATTTTGTTTAAATACCTAGTTTTTTTTTTCTGTCTCCATTTTTCAGTGGCTCTAGGATGTTGGTTTTAGGGTGATTGTTACAGTGTATTGAACTTTTATATGCCTTATATGGTTTCATGTTTTATTTCTTATCTGTATAGCAAGTAGTCAAACAAAAAGTTACAGTATTACAGACCAGGAAACAGATGTTAGCAGTGAAGTAACTTGCTTAAGGACACAATTGATTGAGGCAGAATTTCAACCTTGGATGGTATGATTCCCAAACCTTGTTTTCACAGTTACAAATTGTCTCTCATTTAAGTGATGGTCTCATTATATGGTGCATTCACAGAACTTAAATGGTCAAGCTTTATGTTCCTTAAAATTCCAAGAATTTCTTTTCTAGTCTTGAAAAAGAATGTTTAAGCCTATCTGAATGCTTTAGAATTGCCCGGAGGTAAATCTTTCCAACATGCTGATAGATTTCTGACAATCATTTGGGAAGAAAATTTTCTAAGATTATTACAGGAACCAGTTCTGGCATGATAAAATGCTTATGGACATTTGTGTATTTATACATCTGCTTTTTGGGTTTTATTTCGTTAGGAGGTTCAGAACCGAGGAGTGATTGGTAAAATCCTTTTCTAAGTAAGAGGGAAAGATGGGGGACAGTTTAATCAAAAGAGTGAGGGAAAAGGCATTGTTTAAATGATTCCAAAAATTTTTAAAGATTTTATTTTTTTAAGTAATCTCTACACCCAATGTGGGACTTGAATTTATAACCTCGAGATTAAGAGTCTTATGCTCTACTGACTGAGCCAACCCTTAAATGATTCCTATTTTTTAAAAGATGTGGGTAAATGGGAGAATAGGGACGAAAAAGGAAATTTGAGAAGGAAACATATTTTGGGGGTAGAAACAATGTTTCCTTTTAGGTAACCTGAGTTAGATGACTACAAGAGTCATGTTGAGTTGGTGGGAAATAAGAGGGAAATTGGTGGCAGGTTTTTGGGTGATCTGAGGTAGAAGTTGGATGTGAACTCTGCAGGATATAGTAAGTTAATACTTAACTGAATACTCCATCTTTTTAAATTTATTTATTTTTTTGTTTTAGAGCATGAGCGGGGCAGAGGAAGAGAGAATCTTAAGCAGGCTCCACACTCAGCGGGGCTCGATCCCACAACACTGGGGTTATGATCTGAGCCCAAATCAAGAGTTGGATGCTCAATCGGTTGAGCCACCCAGACGCCCCAAGAATACTCCCATCTTATTGCCCTAAATTCAGATTTGAAAAAAAGATGAAGAGACAGGAGAATTTAGAGGAATGGTTTGAGAGGAGTCAGTATAGTTCGTTCGTTCATCTAGAGATGTAGTTCTCTGTCCCTTCAAAGAGTGTTTGTGGAGCATCTGTGAAGTGCCTGCTACTATGATATGTACTGAGGAGATCAAAAGAAACTAAAACATGTTCCCTCACCGTGTCCCTGGTGTAGAGAGGTCAAGGAATAAAAATAAAAGACTGAAGGAAGAATTTGATAAGGTCTTTAGTCTTTAATGATAGTGATTTCAGTAGTGTGGTATATTCTTATATATAGAAATATTGCTTTGTTTTGAAGATACCTTCCAGTAGTTGGAGCAAATACATACTGTTTTGAAAAATCAGGGTGTTGTATGATTTAAAAAAATTATTCATTTTAAATTCCTACTGACATTTTTATAAAAAAAAAAGACAAACTGTGATGGGGTCAGTATTAATAAGATAAAAATAAAAGTGAATTTCAAAAATGTTGGAAAATATAGTTTTCAGGCTTATAATTTTAGTCAGGAAAACTAATAGAGCATCCGTGGGACACAGCTGGTGGCTTAAAACCACACTTCTTTATTCCTTCACAGTTATGGAGGCTAGAAGTTGGAAATCAAGATGTTGGCAAGGCCATGCTTGCTCTGAAGGCTCCAGTGAAGAATGCCTCCTTGTCTCTGGGCTTCTCGTAGCTCCAGGCATCCCTTACCTTGTGGCTGCAACTCTCTGCCTGTGTCCTCACATGGTCTTCCCTTCCTTCTCCCTGTGTGTCCTCTCCTCTTCTGTCTTTTCTAAGGGCACTTGTCTTTGGATTTAGGGCCGTGGCCAGGATCCAGGATGATCCCATCTCGAAATATATCACCAAAGACCCTTTTTCCAGAAGAGGTCATAGCCACAAGTTCTAAGATATGGACACACAATTTTGGAGGCCACCATTCAATCTGCTACACCTGCTATGTGCCAGGTGTTGTTTAATGCTGGGGTATAACGGTGAACATCTCTGCCTTCATTGTGGTTATATCCAGGTAGAGCACACTGACTGTGTTCACAGAAATAGATAAGTTCAGGGTTGCCTGTGTGGCTCAGCCAGTTAAGCATCTGACCTTGGCTCAGGTCATGATCTCACCGTTCGTGAGCTCGAGCCCCACTCCAGGCTCCACGCTCTCTCTCCCTTTCTCTGCCCCTTGCTCACCCATGCTCTCTCTCTAAAATAAAAAAAATAAAAATAAAAAAGAAATAAAAAAGAAATAGGTAAGTTCAAAGAGCAGTAAGTGCTCTGAAAGGAGAAAAATAGAGTGGCGGTGCTTTTGAAACAGGGGGCACATTTCTGAGCATGTGGCATTTGAACAGGAAAGTGACTCAGATTACCATGTGACAATCTAGGGGACTAGCAATCCAAAGGAAGGCCAAGCAAAAGCTTTGAGTTGCGATCGATCGTATTTGGTATAGTCAAGGGATGGGTGTGGCCAGTGTGGCTGGAGTGAATGAATGACAGAGGAATGCTAGGAGATGCGGTAGGTAGGCCAGTCATATAGGGGCTTGTATGTGCAATTTATCCTAATCGTGAGAGTCCCTTGGAAGATTTTGAGCAAACTGGATCCATGTTTTGGAAAGACCATTCTGAATGCTATGTGGAGAATGTCTTAGTGGAGACTGGGGTGGGAAGAGTGGCATCAGGGAGACCAGTTAGGAGGCCATTGTAGAAGTTCAACAAGAGAGGATGGTAGGGTGGTCTCGCTGGAGTTAGACCTGGTCAGACTTGGGATATATTTTAGAACTAGAGCCAGTAGTATTTACTGTTGGGTTCAAAGGGAGATGTAAGCAAAGAGTGGAATCAAGGATCCCTGAAAGGAAGGCACAAAAGGCTGCCGCATATTGTAGGATTCCATATATATGAAATGTCCAGAATAGGTAGATGCCTAGACAGACGGCAGACTAGCAGGTGCCAGGGGCTGGGGGTGGGGGCTGGTAGAAACTGCTAATAGCTAAGGGGTTTCTTTTTGAGGCAATGAAAAAATGTTCTGGAATCAGATTGGTGATGGTTCCACAACTTTGTGAATATACTAAAATACATAGTTGTGTACTTTAAAAGAATGAGTTTTATGGTATGTGAATTAAATCTCAGTTTACAGGGGGGGAAAAAAAAGAGTGACTCTTAGGTCTACCTGAGCCCTTGGGTGGGATAGTCTTAGTGTTTTGGAATGCTGCAGCTTGGGGTGGAAGATGAAGACAGCAGTTTCCATTGAAATAATTTGATGGAATTTACAAAACACAGAGGGATGGTTGATCTTATTTGTTGTTTGTGGGTGCTGGATGGCTGTGGAAAGTATTTTGAAACCATATTCTAGGGTTGATGATTCTAGGGTTGTTGCAAATGGCAAAGGAGGAAAAAAGCTGTATTCACATTTAATCATCAAACCACCTTCAAATGATTCTCGTTTCCACAGCTGGGGTCAACTAAGTTGCTCAAGGTCACACAAGAACTAAGTGGGAGATTCAGGATTCAAAGTCAAATCTACAGTGCTTTTATTATACCATATTAATAAACTTAGTAAAAAGAATAAAGGAGAAATTTATACATCTTGACATGAAAACTAGTTTGAACTCGCTAGTAGCCACAGAGAAGAGGGAAGCAGTAGGCTATTGACTGCATAGAATATGTAAAGAATATGTAAAAACAGGGTCACCTGGGTGGCTCAGTCGGTTGAGCGTCTGACTTCCGCTCAGGTCATGACCTCGCGGTCCGTGAGTTTGAGCTCCGCGTTGGGCTCTGTTCCGACAGCTCAGAGCTTGGAGCCTGCTTCAGATTCTGGGTCTCCCTCTCTCTCTCCCCTCCTCTGTTCATGCTCTCTGTCTCAAAAAATAAATAAACATTAAAAAAATAAAAAAAAACCCCAATTAGTCGAATAAATAAGTTTGATACTCATTTTACAAAAAAATGCAGTCATCTTTCTTCCTATCTCATTGGTTGTCACTGATCTAGCACTTTGTGCAAGTTACAGTTGTGGAGAAACAGCTCTATTGGAGGTGGGATGGTTAGGTTTCCCAGAAGCCTGAAAGGCTGGTGGTCAACAGAAGAGTGAAGAAAGCAGGATAGAACAGGGGAAAAAAAGCTAAGCAAGGAAGGGGCCTCAGCTGGAGACTAGCTTTAGTCTCAGCCTATAGGGGAGCTCTGAAGCAGTGATTCTTAACGTGGGGACTCAGTCTGTAGCAGAGGTAGCATTACCTGGGAACCTGTAGAAATGCAAAATTTTCAGTTGCCCCCCAGACTGGCCAATTAGAAGCTGGGGATGGAGCCCAGCAATGTTTTCACAAGCCCTCCAGGTGATGCTGATACACAAGAAAGTTAGAGAAGCACTGCTGTAAATTAGCCCTGTTCAATAGAATGTTATGCGAGCTGCAAATGTAGTTTTCTAGCACTCACATTAAGAAAATAAAACAAGATGAAATTAATATTAGTGTATTTTATTTAACTCAGTATATTCAAAATATTTTAACATAAATGTAAAAAAATTATTGAAGTCTTTTGCATTGTTTGGGTGTTAAGTCTTCACATCTGGTGTGTATTTTATACTTGGAGCACATCAGAATTTGGACTGGTGCATTTCAAGTGCTCAGTATGTGGCTAGTGGCTGCCATATTGGACAGCCAGTTCTTAATAACCAGAGCACCCTACTGAATTGGTCACACTTTGAGGTGAGTGGGGATGGCCTTTTGTACACCCTTGTTAGTCAGTCATTGGCTGTGGGCTGAGAGAGGGGCAGCTCCCTGTCTTGATGGAGAACTCCTGACTGGTTAAGGCAAGTGGGTCAGTCCAGGGAGCAGGTGTGAGTTGTGAGTGGTCAACACAGCAGCTGGGGAAGCCGTGCTGACTGCTGAAGAGGCTCTTGGAGGGGCCCTGGCAACATCTGCTACAGGCGGGATGGGAAGAATGGCCTGAGAGGGGAGCTGGGTAGAATGATGACAAAGTTTAGAGTTGATGTATGCAGTTTCCTGGTGCTCTAACTCACTGTGGAGGCATAGCCAGAGAATCTTGAGGTTTGATCACCTCTCAAATACCAGGTATTCAGCCTCGCTTTTGACAGAAGTTCAGACTGTAGAAGATTGGGCTGGCTAGTGAGGTCCCAAAGACTAAATAGTTCATGTCTGTTTTGAAGAAAAAGCTGTGCTTAAGTGAAAAAGCCTGACTTACGTGTTTTTGGAGGTCGTTCCCAGGTCGCCCTGGGGCTGTTACAATGCTGCAGTTAAATACTAAGCGAGGCTGCTCAGCTCCTTGTGAAACATGGAGAGGAACTTCTCTTGGAGATTTTGAAGCTGAAGCATTAGCTAATGTTGACTTTCACCTTGGTAAGATCACTTTATGGCTCTGTTAATCCCTGGTCTTGAGGATAGCTGCTACTTTGAAGCAGAATGCATCCTAATCATGAATTAGCCTGTTAACAGATTTTAGTATTATCCATTTGAATGCTGCTGTGGATGTGTTAAGCATAATGGTAGTTTTGATTTTTACACTAGAGTTTGGTTTTAAACTAGTGTTTACGTTTCTTTTTCTTTCTTTTTTTTTTTGAGATAACTACTAGTGGATTTACCAGTTTCGGCTGCCACGTGAGGTCATGTCCAGAATGTGAAAGTAGGTGCTGTGTTAGAAACACATATTTGTTTCCCTGTTTGCAACGGCTGGAAAGCTTGTATGCAGTTTGTTGAAAAGCTATAGCCTTTGTCGTCCCCCCCCCCCTTTTTTTTTCTTTTGGTTAACAATTATTATGTACTTTCTAGAACATGCAAATCTGAGTATGGACCAGAGCGCCTGATTATTACTACCCTAATGGTAACTCCCAAAGGAAGTGTCTGGTACAATTTTAAGAAGGAACAGCTGTATAATTGGATTTAGTTATTGTGTAATAATCTCTTACATTTTGTTGGTGCTTTACAGTTTGTAAAGGTTCGTGTGATCCTTTCAACAACTGTAGGGTATCTCTACATTTTACTAAAAGAAACAAAGTCCAGAGAGATGATTTGCTTGGTGGTGCATGACTACAAAGCGGTGGACCTAAGTGCTGACCCAGGTCTTGTGACCCTGAAGGTTCTGCTACTTGCCATGTGCCACACTGTTAGCAGATATTTCTTTTCCACATGTGCAAATCTTGTAGAAGAGAACCAATGGTAAGAGGTTGTTGGGAAATCATTTTGTATACACTGACCTTTCTCCTCTTGGCTGTGATAGGCTAAATAGTCTTTATAATTGGAGTTGATTCAGGTGTTTCCCTTGAACTTGTTTTTAGGAAGTACCTTAAAAAACTTTGGATGGGGCTTGTAGCCAGTTTGTTATATGCTTAATAAAAGTAATGAATTAAAATTCTGTGTAGAGGTGCAAATTAAGCAGATTTCTACTAACTATTCTCTGTATTTAAAAAAAGAAATTTTAGGGGTGCCCAGATGGCTCAGTTGGTTAAGCGTCTGACTCTTGATTTTGGTTCAGGTCATGATCTCACGGTTGTGAGATAGAGCTGGGTGTTGGGCTCTGCGCTGGGCTTGGAGACTGCTTAGGGTTCTCTCTTGTCCTCTGACCCTCCCTCTCATGCTTTTGTTCTCTTTTTCTCTCTCAAAAAAATAAATTTTAGGGGCTCCTGGCTGGCTCAGTTGGTGGAGCATGTGACTCCTAACCTTGGGGTCATGAGTTCTAGCCCACGTTGGGTGTGGAGATTACTAGGAAACAAAATGATAAAAGAAATTTCATGTTGTATCTCTACAAAAATTATCTGATTTTTGACCTGTATTTTTTATAACTTTGATCTTCCATAAAGGTCTCCCAGGAGTGAACAGGAACAGAGAAAGGCCAACTATAAACCAGTTCAGACCCTGGTTTCTTCTTTATAGTTCTGCTCTTCTAGTTTTGCTTGGACCAGTTGTACTTCTAGTTACTTGGCCAACCAGGGGAATCCATGTTTTTTTGAAATTTTGGGACACATTATCACAAATTCAAACGTGTAAAAGCTATATGCTTTTTTTTTTTTTTTTTTTTTTTAATACTGGTGGTAAAATAGTCTGAGGTCTTCAGAATCAGGTATTTTAAATAGTAATAAAAAGATTCCGAAACACCAGTTTGATCAATTAAGTATAGTGCTACAGCTTCTACATTTTGGCCAGATGTAAGTTGTAATAGAGTGGATTTAGTTTTAAGAAGTGTGTGGCATAGACTTTTTTTTTAAGGGTAGGCTTTTTTTTTTTTTTTTAAAGGTTCATTTTTGAGAGAGAGAGGGAGTGTGTGTGCTTGTGCAAGTGGAGGGGGTGCAGAGAGAGGGGATAGAGGATCCGAAGTGAGTTTTGTGCTGACTGCAGAGTGCCTGATGCAGGGCTCGAACTATGAACCATGAGATCATGACCTGGGTCAAAATCAGTCACTTAACCGACTGAGCCACCCAGTGGGCACCCAGGTCCCCCTGGCATAGATGTTTTCTATTTTAGTTTTAGGTTACTGATAGTTTCACTGGAAGTAAATATAGCATAATTGAGTCAGCGCCCCCAGAGCCTGGCGACTTGAGATTTCTGAGCAGTTTGGGGATAGAAACTCTTACTTTTGGGGCAAGTTTAGCTTATTCCTCATGGGCTCATCTAATTAGGTAGAGTCTGGAGGTTTTTATTCCCAGAAGTAGCCTGGAAACTTAGTGCATTAATTCGTACTGATTAAAATTTATGAAATCAGCTCGATTTACACCAAGTAGGTCTGCATGTTTGTTAGTTACTCTGAGAGTAGTAGTAGTTCAGCAGTGAAATCTGGGTCACCGCCTTGCGTGGCCTCACTGGCTTACATGTTGACTTTGGATCAAGTGCATATCCTCCCATGATCATGAGAAGCTTGTACACATTAGATACCCCTCTACTATGTAAGCTCTTGTTTTTTTGATAACCGTGGTTTAGGTTTGTAAGGGACCTTAAAGAAAAGTCACCCAGACTTTCATTTCTTAGCAGATGGGTTAGAGTGGTTTGCTCAAGTCCTAGAGTTAGGGTTAGAATTCAGGTTTCTTGATTTTCTTTCCCATAGTTCTTTGCTGGGTGGTAGGGTACTTTTTAAAGTATTCCCCTCCCCAGACATAAACATCGCTGTTGTTCTCACTCTTCATAAGTAATTAGAATACCTAAAATGTCCATCCCAGGTTGTGTTTTTTTGTCTGCAAGATGCACATTTGTCATCAGGAATCAGTTACAGCCTTTATTTGTTAGTGATTAAAGACACAGGTATGATTTTGTCTTTTATAAAAAGATCATGTTGACCTGTTCATGCAGCAGACCACTATGTGCCTTACAATATTAGGGAGAATTTGTAAAAATGTCAACTATTTTGTTGTTACATTTTATAAAATGGATAGGAAGCTTGCATGTTATTTATTTTGTGTAAATATCCTAGTGCTGGTTTGCAGCAGAATGAGAAATTTCCAGGGAGCTTTTGTTTTTCTTTATTCTTGGAATTTGTTTTCTTAGTTTTCTGCATGGGCTGAGGCTGTAAACACAAGACCTGATTTTCTGGAGAAGTAGTATTACCTTTATCTTATTAAGTCTGATGTGGGACTAAAATTGCTAAATATAGCTGTTCTGGTGAAGGCAGTGGAAGACTGAATTTTTATTTGAATGCATAGAGTGGTGAGACCCTCCTGGTAAATTGTTGTTTTTTCCCTCTTTTAATTGTATCTTTGCGTAGACATTGGTGTTCACGTGGGAGGTGCCATTACTTTTTATTATCTCAAAATAAACTCCAGAATGCTTTGAATAGACCTGTGCTTAAATTTTGCAACCATTGCAACCTAGCCTAATGACTTTGGACAAATTAAAATTCTCAAGACTCTGTTCTCTCATTAAAATTGGGCCTAATACTCTTGAACTTACAGGGATGTCTGAAGGTATTTAAGAGTGAGTTTTGGTCTTTAAAATAATTTTTTTTTAAATGTTTATTTTTGAAGGAGAGAGAGACAGAGTGTGAGTGGGGGAGGGGCAGAGAGAGAGGGAGACAGAGAATCTGAAGCAGGCTCCAGGCTCCAGGCTCCGAGCTGTCAGCACAGAGCCCGACGTGGGGCTCGAACTCACAAACTGTGAGATCATGACCTGAGCATAAGTCGGACGCTCAGGTGCCCCAGTGTGTGCCTTTTAAAGACCAAAACTCAGGGGGCGCTTGGGTGGCTCAGCCGGTTAAGCGTCCGACTTGGGCTCAGGTCATGATCTCACAGTTTGTGAGTTCCAGCCCCACGTCGGGCTCTGTGCCGACAGCTTGGAGCCTGGAGCCTGCTACGGATTCTGTCTCCCTCTGTCTCTGCCCCCTTCCACTCATATTCTCTCTCTCTCTCTCTCTCTCTCTCTCTCTCTCTCTCTCTCTCAAAAATAAATAAGTAAATGTAAAAAAATAAAAAGCACACAGTATGAAGTGTGTTTTCCCAGTTTCCAACCATTGTCTTCACTAGTCTTTTACTTTTTTTAAACTTGAGAGTGAGAGAGCATGAGTGAGTGTGTGCACAAGTTGGGGAGAGGGGCAAGGGGAGAGAGGGAGAATCCTAAGCAAGCTCCGTGTTCAGCTCAGCCCATTGTGGGGCTCAATCCCATGACGCTGGGATCATGACCCGACTCAAAATCAAGAGTTGGATGCTCGATGGACTGAGCCACCCAGGCACCCTGATTCACAAGTCTTTTACTTGATAGTGTGAACTTCATTTTTGAAGTGTCTTTCTTATCTATTACCTTCACTTTTATATTAAGATCACATTTTGTAATTTAAGGCTTGGTGCTTTAAAAAAATTAGATCTTTGAGTTTATTTAAGAATGTTGGTATAAAAACATTTGCCTCTTATTAGCGTTGTCCTCTTAGAAAGTTCTGAGGGGTAGTACCATTTGCTTTTCACTAGCCCCACCTTTTTTTTTTTTTTTTTTTTAATAGCTTTATCAATGACTACCGGGTAAATTGTTTTCTTAAACCTCAACTATACATTTTATTAGTGATGATTCTTAATGCTTTAAAGCCTTAAGAGAACATTTTTTTCCACATTTATAATAATGAATTCGAAGTCAACTTGAGTAGACTAAGAAATCCCGTTCAAGACCTCAGCAAATAAAAAATTCTATTTGATTACTTTCTGGTCCTTGTGAAAATTGGAGCCCCTTGAAGGCCAAGACTCTTGTTTTATGTTTTATAAAGTTCTGTGTGGTATGTGACCTTATGATCCTGGCATGTCAGTGTGCATAATCAGACCTTTTTTTAAATTTTATTTGACCCATTGATCCTTTAAGTTTTTAATTCCAGTTAACATACAGTATTATATTAGTTTCAGGTATACAATATAGTGATTGAACAGTTCTGTGCATCACTGATGCTTATCACAAGTGTACTCCTTAGTCCCCATCACCTATTTAATTCCTCTCCTCCCTGGTAACATCAGCTCTCTATAATTAAGATTGACCCATCAGTCAGAGAAAGACAAATATCATATGACTTCACTCATGAGGACTTTAAGATACAACACAGATGAACATAAGGGAAGGGAAGCAAAAATAATATACAAACAGGGAGGGGGACAAAACAGAAGAGACTCTTAAATGTATAGAACAGAGGGTTGCTGGAGGGGTTGTGGGAGGGGGGATGGGCTAAATGGGTAAGGGGCATTAAGGAATCTACTCCTGAAATCGTTGAACTATATGCTAACAAACTTGGATGTAAATTAAAAAAAAAAAAGTTGACCCTTTGACTCTTATTTTACTTTTCTGGAGATCTTTCTGATGCCTTTGGTTTCTCTTGTGTGCCAAAGGGATCTGTCTGGTAGTTATGATTTACCTTCCAACCTTCCATAGTTACGGCATGTGGCTTAGAACTACATGTATTGATAAAATATTTTAGGTAGATGCATACTGGAAGAATTACTCTGAAAAAATATTTTTAAAGCCCATTCAAGGATCTGTAATTTATTTCACCTTTTTTTTTTTTTTTTTTTTTTTTTTTGGTAGCATGTCCCACACTACTCAAGACAGCACTTAATGGTGTCCCGTAGTCTCTGTTCAGCAGGATATGATTCTAATGAAAAAGTAAGTATTTAAAAAATACTAGCAAAGTTATAATGGTTTTGCTTTCTTGTTTCCATGCTGTGTTCAGTGGACAGATTAAATATTAGCGCTGTATAATTACTACTCTAACATCATGGGTTTTATAGCTGCTCAATCTTTTTTCATTGTGGGCCACAACCTGAGTCTTAAATTTTGTGTTTGTACCTTTACCAGAAATTGAGTAAACTTTTAGTGTGTTTCCTTTATTATTCAGCAGAATAACTAACATAGCCTTCTTTCTTAAATTCTGGGTTATTTGAGAGATTTTGATTGAACTGATTTATTTTTCCATTTAATATCTGTAGGGTTAATTTTGAAGGCACCTTTGTGTATTGTAAATTTTGGGGCAAGGGAATTTCAGTTAAAATCCTGATAGAGGATAATAGTTGAGGCTCGTAATAGGAGAAAGAAAGGGCCTATAAGTGGTGATTAGAAAATGTCATTTTTTCTAATGACAATGACCATGAAGACCTCAAACAGGGCAGGAGAGTTTTGGTTAAGAAGAAGTGATTCAAGTCGAGAGTCAGGAAGGTAAAACTGATGAATGATTATTTGAGAACGAAATAGCTGAGGTATCTTCTAAATCATCTCTTGAAGTATACAAAACTACTCAAAAGAATTTGGAGGCTTGGAGAAAGGGTCTGTATCATTGCAGTTTAATAACAATGTGGACACAATTTGCAGGGTATATATCATTTAAAATTTCCTAATAGCCACATTAAAAAAAACTGAAGAAGTTAACTTTAATAGTATGTTTTAATTCTATATCTAAAGTGTTATTTCAGTACATAATATAAAAAGTATCAATGAGATACTTACTTTTTTTTTTTTTTTTTGTTACCAGATCTTCTAAATCCAAGTGTATAATTTACACTTCTGGCATCTCAGTTTGATTAGCCACATTTGAAGAGCTTAGTGCCAGTGGTTACTTGATTGGACTGCACTGGTCCAGGTGAATTAGCTATGATAAACTCCCTTTTATGAAATAAATCCATGGTTTAATATGAAAACTTTAGTATAGAAGTTGGGGTGCATGTATGTATATTTCTGCACATGTGTTGAGTTCCAATCTAGAGGTAGTGAGCTGTTCTAACTGGGAACACACTCTAGGGAGTGGTTAGCTAGTATTTGTTCAAGAGGCCACATTCCAGAGTGGGGGAGACATAGAATACTACCAAGTGTTCAGCTATCTTTCTCCCTGTTAACTTTGGTAGCCTTCCTCATTAGCATAATAGGTGTTAGAAGTGGGCTCTCATTGATGACATTAGTGGTATGCAAGATATGTGTTCTGGCTGCTATTTAATAGAAATTCTTAGCCCCTGAATTAGAATAAAACAATCTAGTTGGACTTTCATTCTTTATCTTTAAGGATAGAAACTAAGGTTGATCCCTAAATGAAGTGATCCTATGTGCAGCTCTTTCTTTGTCTGGAGGTTCTTGATAGATTGAGTCTGACAGTGTAACTGGCCAAATCAGAATATTGATGTATTTACCTCAGGTGAGCCTTTCATTCAGACTGTTGGAGCATTATACAATGAAGGAAGTTGAGACATCATTGAGCTTTATTTGGTAGATTTTAAGATCTTTTTTATGCCTGTTCATAAATGTATGTGTTGGTGGAGTTTGGTTTGAGGCTTCTTTTTGCCATAACCTCGTAATGAGCTTACTGTAATAGCTGACTCACCCCCCACATTGGTGGCCATTGATAATTACTAAAAATAAACAAATGCGTATAACCTGGTTTAGGGAATTTATAGAGCTCTTCCCCCCACCTTGGAGTCCACTAAAATACATATTTTGTTTTAAATGTCTGAAATCAGATCTGCTGCCTGCTATCTTTGTCTTCTTTGCTGTACCTTTGCTTTTAGGTAATTGTGGTGAAACTATATAGTGTGTCAGTCATGTCATAACGTCCATGATGCTTGTTGACACCTAACGGTAGTATATAGGTTTTGTGTGTTAAGACCAAGTTGCAGGCTTGCCCTTCACTCCAGGGCTGCCTTTAATTGGGCCTTTCTACTTCTAGGAATTCTTGCTGTTGTCATAGCTATTCATTAAATACTGCACTTTTTTGTTTTTTATTGTTCCTGTCCTAAGTGCAGATAGATCTGATTTTTTGGTAATACATATTTGCTAAATAAATTGATTCTCATCTGAACTTGTCATTGACTCCTTCATATTTTATCAGCAATTTCTATCAGGTTGAAATTAAACCAGGTAAAATTTAATCATTACTAAATGTACCATTTTTTTTTTTTGACTTGAATTTTAACACATCGACTTGTCTTTGATACGTTCATAACAATAGGGAAGATTTAGTAATAATCTGCTTAGAAAAAGACCAGGAGGCTACTAAAGTAGGCCTTAAGTTAGCGTGTACCAGTGTAGTACTATATTGTGCCTGGCGTAACAAATGTGATCTTAGGTGTCACTGTTAATACAGTGTTTAAAGCTTATACCATTATACTCCGATCATGTCACATTGTGGTATGTTTTGATATGAATACCTGGATGTGAGCTCTGGCTTTGCCCCTGTGAATTTTAAGTGATTTAGGCAAGTGATTTGGCTTCATCAAGCCTTAATTTTCTCATTTGTAAATTGGGGATGTTCTCAGCTGACTTCATAGGACTATTCTGAGCCTTAAATGAGACATAGTGGACAGAAGGGATTTGTCCTGGCATATAGAAAGCATGTGCCCTAAATGTTAGCTGCTTAATATTAGTCTTAACAACTAGGTTTTGTACATTTGGAAACAGCCTCAAAATCCACAGATAGTAAATAACTGGGGTGTAAACTCAAGCCTGGGCTTCTCTAGTGAGGTGGTAGATTTACCCACTGTTCTGTACCACTTCTCAGAAGTGTTGGTAAGTGACTAGTCAGTGTGTGGAGTTCTGTGGTCATTCCTTCAACAAGTACCCAGGGGAACGGGCCCGCTCAGCCCTTGTCTTGGGCTGTGAATGGAGTGAAGTGTCCTTGGTGGTTTTAGACCCTGACTATGAAGATCTAAGTATGGGGAGGAGAAAGAAGGAAGGAGGGATAGAGGATAGAATAAAAGGAGGTAACTTAAAACAAAAAATCTTCAGGAATTTCCATTGTGTTTCTTACCCTGGATGACCTCATTAGTAGTTAGAGAACCGCTGCTGCAAAAGTCCGTCTCTCTCTCTCATGGTACTTGAAAGCCCCTCTGTCTTCAGGATATAAGTTCCTGATTTAAAGATTTTTGTTCGTTTCCCTTAGAATATCTTCAGAGTGCCTCCTTATATGTGGCTCTGCACCTGTAGGATAAAGTCCAATTCCTTAAATGGCATATAAGTCCTTTTATCATCTGGCCTTTTTTACCCTAGCTTTGTTTGCTCCAGCTCCCCTGTACATATCTTGTGCTTGAGCTATATTAAAAATCCCTTGTTTTTCAGTGCTACCGTCTGCTTTCAATGTCACTGCCTTTGCCCTTGCTGTTCACTCTTCCTTCTCTGCACTGGCCACAGCCTCTTGGATGTAGCTGTGTTATGGCACTTACCACACTTTGTTGTCATACTGCCATATTGTACACAGAAGTTATCAAATGCACTTGATGTTTCCCTGTAATTTTTAATGCAGAGGGGAAGTTTTAAAGTCCGTGTAAATTTATTTGTATGTATTCTTTTACGTGCATAGCTTACCTGAAAGAATATATGTACAGGAAACTGGTAATAGCATTGCCTTTGGAGCAGAGACCTAGTTGTCTCTATAGTATATCACCTTTTGTACCTTTTAAACCCTGAACCATATACATACATTTATTCAAAAGAATATCTTCTGTATGGAAGGTTAATTGATATGATCAGCTTTATTTAGCTTGTGCACTAATTGGTATTAACAGACCTGTATTAGGGTTCTGCAGAGAAAGAGAACCAGTAGGAGATGTATGTGGAGATCCACTGGCTCACACAGCTATGGAGGCCAGGTCTCACGATCTGCCATCTGCAAGCTGGAGACACAGGAAAACTGGTGATGTAATTCTAGTCTAGGTCCAGGGGCCTGAGAACCTGGGAGCCCATATGTCGGTAAGCCCCAGGGTAGACCAAGGCTGTGTCCCTCTTGAATCAGGAAAGTGGGACAAATCCTCACTTCTACTTTTTGTTCTCTCAGGCCCTCAACGAATGGGATGATGCTCACCCACACTGGGGAGGGCAGTGTACTGGGCTGAGTCCCCTGATTGACATGCTCCTGTCCTCGAGAAACACTCTCACAGACACACCCAGAAATCATGTTTCATCTGGTCACCCTGGGGCCCAGTCAAGTTGCATGTAAAAGTAATATTAGCCATCACAAGCCCTGAATAGAGAAGATGTGTCAGGTGCAGATAGTTGTTTTAATGTAGATTTTTCCCTGTTAGATAGGTTCACACTCCTAGATTTGTCACAAACAGTGTGGTGTGTGGCCCAAAGGGGTGAATAACAATAGCTATAGCTAACACCTCTTGAGTATATATTATGTGCTAGGCACTATTCTAAACACTTTAAGGGTGTTAATTCATACTCTCACAGCCTCTTGTGGCAGGTGCTATTATTACTCTCATTTTACATACCAGGAAATGAGGGTTGAGAAGGATGGCTTGCCCACATAAGAACACATGGTGGTGTTGGGCAATTTAGTTCCAGACTGGCTTTTAACTATTATTCTGCCATGCAGATAAAAATTAGAAGGAAGTTCTTAATCCCTATAATGTTATGATTGGTTATATTTCCTATAACAGTTGCTTATTGTGTAACTTCGTGTTTGTGTTGCTTTTATCAGATGTCATCTGTTTAATACTTATAAAAATGCACATTTTAAAATGCATTTCAAAGAGGTATAAAACATTTTTTTCTTTGTATATTGTCAGTGTTTAACAGGGATTTACCATGACCACTTAGGTATAGAATGGCCTATGATTTTGTAGTCTCAGGCTTGACGTGACATGAGGGTATTTTAAGGACCCATCTGCTCAAGGCTCTGAATGACTCGATATTATCAGATTAAGAGTTTACCAATTTTTAAGGCAGAGGCTTGTCTCAGTTTGCTAGAATAAGTGATGTGTGACATAAAGTTTAAACCAAGACTTTGAAAACCTTTTCCAACTCTGAGATTCTGTGACTCCCTGTCAGGTTAAAATATTGCTTTCAGTTATATGAGTACTTTAAAGATCATATATAGCTTTAACTTTCTTTTAGAAATATAACTAAGACTTTTTCTGTAGTTACATTCAACTTACAACAATTCACTAACCCAGAAATAATTGTGTACTAAAAGATCTCCATATTACTTGTGTGTTTCTTTCAAAGGATTAGCCTGTACAATTTTAGAGTAGGAAGAGAAGCTTATTAAATAGTTTCCTCTAGAAATGCCATCAGTTTATATGTGAAAGTGAAGATCTACAGAGATTGATTTGCCTCAAGTCAAACAGGTTACTGTTAGTGGCAAAGCTGGGCTTAGAATTGAAGTATCTAGGCCTACCCAGAATGGAGCTACTCTCTTATGAGGCCTTAGCTGCTTCAAATATGGTGGTTACTCAAACTTAACATAAATTCCCTGAGTTTAGAATATACGTTATGAAGTAAGTGGTCAAACAATTCTGTCTAAAGTTTTTTAGTATTCAGAAATGTTATCTGAAGATTACCTTTTGGCAAGAGAATTTATAAATATGCCCTTAGTCCATTTAAGTACACCAAATCAAATCAGTTGATGCTTTAACAGACTAATTATAGGGCCGCACCCTACCAGATGAACTTAGTAGCAATCGGGTTATAGATGAACATACATGTAATATTTAGTACTACTCTAGGAAGTAATTTTTTTTTTTTTTTTTTAAGAATCATGTCCAGTGTTGTGAGAAAACTTGTTTTCCGGTTCCAAAGTGAGAGTAACAATTTTTTATGTGTGTTTTTTCTCTCTTCAGACTTTTGATAAAATTCTTATTGCTAATAGAGGAGAAATTGCATGTAGGGTGAGTGGAATTTTAATCTTATTTTCCATTTTACTTTGTGAATTTTATTAAATCCCTTGAAATATGAATCTCTATTAATAGATAACATTGATATATTTTAAAATAGGTTATTAAAACTTGCAAGAAGATGGGCATTAAGACAGTTGCCATCCACAGTGATGTTGATGCTAGTTCTGTAAGTATATTTTGCTTTATCTGAATGAAGACCTTATTTGGGGTATATTTAAAAGAAAAAAAAAAAAGCCTGGGTGGCTCAGTCAGTTGAGCGTCTGACTTCAGATGGTCTTGCAGTTCGTGAGTTCGAGCCCTCCGTCGGGCTCTGTGCTAACAGCTCAGAGCCTGGAGTCTGCTTCAGATTCTGTATCTCTCTCTCTCTCCCCCTCCCCTGCTCATTCTCTACCTCTCTCTTTCTCTCAAAAATAAATAAATGTTAAAGTAAATAAATAAATAAAGGTAAAAGATGTAGGTTTTCTTCATTCTTGGCCTGAAAAGGGTATACACAATTAAAAAACAAAACACTTAATTACTGACTCTTGTATTAAGCAAAATGGAAGTATCATAATGTCTTTAATATGTGTCTTAATTTTTTTTTCCCCAGGGTTTTAAAAACCTAGAGTAGGGTTTAAAAATTGCCTGACAGATTGCTGGTCACCAAGTAGATTTGGACAAAGCTTGAGAAAGATTCAAAGATTATTGTAATGTTTATATCATACTGCATTAGGAGAGCACGTTTTCCCACAGCTGAATTCCGGTATCACTAAGGGAATGCTATAATTGTTTAATTTTCCTAAATGCTGTATCGTGTCCGGCTGAAAGGTTGATGAATGAAAGATACACTAATACTAATTGGACATGAACAAAAGGAATAACATAAAGCCGTGAATGATTTTATTGGGGATTTTTACCACAGCAGGCATTTTTAGCAGTAATAAACTATGAAGGAATAGAAAAAAAACTCCTGAGAAAAGAATGTAAATTATTAGAACTTTAGGGGATGAAATTTAAGTAGTGGTACTTTACGTTACTGTTTTTCATTCTTTTACACTACTTTTGATAACGGGACCTATCGGTGATGTCAGTTTTTATTATACAGAAAGATAATACAGAGGATTTTCATTGTTTGTGATTTCTTACCTAGAAATGTGTTGTTCATTCTGCTTTATTGCGACTGACTTCCTTTAAAAAAAAAAAAAAAAGCAAAACAAAACAAAAAAAAGAGAAGCCATTACAAGCTATTCTAATTTCCTGAAAATAAAGGTTAAGTATCTTATCTAGTTTACTTGACAGATACATTTAAAGTAGTCCTCTTCTACTTAAAAAATAAATAAATTTATTTTACATATGTGGTTTTTTTTTTTTTTATTGGTTTCTGGCCTCTTTACTAATAATTTGTTTTAACTGATAGTTTCAATAATAGTTTATATTCCTTACAAGAGATCTATGAAATAATGAGAAAACTATTACTTTAATCTGTTTCTTGGTTGGTAAACTAAGACATTTATCAGTAGCAAACTCTTTTAGAAAAAAGTTTGTGTTACCATCAGGCTAGTAATAGATTTAAAATTTTCTCTTGTCTTGTGTTCATTTTCAGTGTATTAGGTCAGGAGGTGTTTTTCACTCATGCATAAATTGGGAGAGAAAATGGACACTATTTTTATATCAAGTCTTATAGTAAACTTTAACTTACTTTTCTCATATCAAGATATAGTTCCGTATCCTGTGTTCTCATGAAGGTGACTGTTGGCATGCATGGTCCAAAATTATTTGCATTTTGATTTTTTTCATATATGTTTGTATTTCAGTGTTGGTATTATAGTTCCCAACAGCACGACTGCTTTTTCCCATTCTTAATTTTCTAGCTTTGTGTTCTTGTTAGGTAGAAGCTTTGCAGGAGCAATTTGCATTGCGGGTACAGCCCCTGCCTTGGAGAAAGGCTGCCGTGATGGTATGGTACAAACCTTGTAGGGTCAGAAACTCCTCCCAACCTGTGGGGGGAGTTTCCCAACTGACTGGAAGCAGCCTCCATTAGAGATCATCCCACACTGTCTGTCTCAGCTCCTCCCAGCCCAGAGAGAACCAATACTATCCAATCCCAAAACAACGTAGGAGCCAGCTCTCCCACCTTGAGAGTGTACTTCTGATTTAATAAACAGCTTTGCACTTGCTACTTTCCTTCTGGCTGTCTTTATTCGAGTGTGGATCCTCACGTAAATCTTCTCATGGGGAATCAAGAGACTGAGGCCTCCATTCACACAACCCAGACTCACCCATAACATTTTGATCTAGAGGTACACTGTCACTTTCCAGCCTTTGAAAAAAATGGTTTCAGAAGAGTTGGTCAGAGTTTTAAGATGGTCCTTCATATCCTTCTAAAGCAGAGATGGTAGTTTTACATTTTAAAGACTTTTAGTCACTTTTTGCTGAAAGTGGAAATGAGCCTACCAGAGATTATAATACATAATTTAGAATAAGATTTCCTAGGGCCCACAGTGGAGGCAATGCATGATCAGTCAAAACTTCCTCTTCGTGTGACCTACCTTAGGCCCTTTTCTAGAAAGATACGATTTAGGATAATAATGATAGTTAGAATGTTAAAAGTTTAGTTTAGGCCTTAGCACTAGAACCAAATCTATTTGATTTCTGCATCTCAAGAAAGCCAAAAGGGTGAATTCCTCTAACGGTTTTTTGCTTCCTTAACATGTGACCAAAAAGATTATCATTGTATCCAATGAGCTTTACAATATGGGTAATATGAACAAGTCTTGCTACTTAGATGTATTGTTAATATTGCAATATTTATTTTCAACAGGTGAGCATTAAATTTTTTTTTAATGTTTATTTTTGAGCAAGACAAAGAGAAGGAGACAGAGTGTGAGTGGGAAAGAGCAGAGAGAGAGGGAGGGAGACACAGAATCCAAAGTATGCCAGGCTCTGAGCCATTAGGGCAGAGCCTGACGCAGGACTCGAGCTCATGATCCATGAGATCATGACCTGAGCTGAAGTCAGACATTTAACTGATTGAGCCACCCAGGCACCCCAGGAGGTGAGCATTTGGAGTAATTTGGAGTAAAAAATACATGCTTTATGTTAATTTCATAAATGGAAATGTAAATATTGCAGTAGGAAAATACAACAGTTGATTTTTTTTTTTTTTTAATGTTTATTTTTGAGAGAGAGACAGTGTGTGTGGAGGAGGGGCAGAGAGAGAGAGGCACACACAGAATCTGAAGCAGGCTTCAGGCTCTGAGCCGTCAGCACGGGGCCTGACATGGGGCTTGAACCCACAAACCGTGAGATCATGACCTGAGCCGAAGTTGGACGCTCAGCTGACTGAGCCACCCAGGTGCCCCAACAGTTGATTGTTTTTAAATGGCAAGTTAATATTTTTCACAACTAATTTTTGACAAGCAGGGAGAAAAGGCTAACGGTTTACTACAACTATTAAGTGATAAGTCCTATAAAGAAAACGACCTACCTTATAAATGATGTGTAATGGAAAAAAATTGGCTTTTAAAGATGATTATGCAGTTTTTCCATTGGTCTCCTTTCCCCCATCCTGTTCTTCAAAATTGTCTTCAATATTCTTGTCTTTTTGTTCTTCCATGTGAATTTTAGGATAAGCTTGCTTACCAAATTAGACACATCCACCCACCAGTTTTTAGCTATTGTGAACAAGACTTCTTTAATAATCTAGTACAAATCTTTATGTAAACATATACTTTGATTTGTCTAAATACCTAGGAGTGGAATTACTTGGTCATCAGGTAGATGAGAGGCAAAGCAACTTTTTCCTGTATGAATAGTAAATCTCTGTCTGGGGAGTAAATAAATATATTTTAGACTCTGCAGATCACATGTTCTGCTGCTTTTATTTATATATACATACATATGACCCTTTAGAAATGTAAAAAGCATTTTTAACTTGCAGGCTATAAAATAACTGTCCTTAGATTGGATTTGGCCTGTGGGTGGGTGGTATTTTGTTGACTCCTGGCATTAATAGATGCATATTTAACTGTAAGAAGCTGCCACGGGTGCCTGGGTGGCTCAGTTGGTTAAGTCTGGTTCTTGATTTCGGCTCTGGTCATGATCTTGTGGTTTGTGAGATTGAGCCCCATGTTGAGCTCTGCACTGATAGCATACATCCTGCTTGGGATTCATTCATTCTCTCTCTCCCTCCCTCCCTCCCCTTCTCCCTGTCCCTCTCCCTCTCTCCCCCTTACCCCCTCTCAAAATAAACAAACTTAAAAAATAAGTGTTAGAAGCTGCCAAATAGTTGTTCTGTATGACTCTGCCACATTTTGCTCTCACCAGTAATGTACGAACGTTCATGTTGCTCTGCGTCCTTGCCTGGACTTGATCTCAGCAGTCCTTCTGATTTTGGCTATTCTGTTGGTGTTCACATGTTATCTTATTGTAGTTTTAATTTAAATTCTCTGATGAATATTGATGTTGAGTACCTTTTCATATTAGTGGCCATTTATATTCTTAAGTGTTCAGACATAAAATTGGAAGAGCAAGTACAGTGAGTGCTTATACCTTTTGCTTGGACTCACCAGTTAACATTTGGACACATTTGCTTATAACTGTCCATATGTATGAGTATAAATATATATTGTGTGTATATTTCTTCTTTTTTTATTTTGCTAAGGAAATTGGAAGTAAGTTACAGTCATGGCATTTCACCCCTCAATACTTAAGTTTTTATTTCCCAGGAAAAGGCTATTCTCTTACATATACCCTATCAAAGCTAGGAAAATTATTAGTAATTCTATAGTATAATCTAATACACAGACTGTATTCAAATTTTCCCATTTGTCTCCAAATGTCTTTACTTTTTTTTTTTTTTTTAATGTAAGCTTTACATCCAACATGGGTCTTGAACTCATGACCCTGTAATGAAGATGCTCTACTTACAGAGCCAGCCAGGTGCCGCTCCCAATGTCTTTAGTATTTTTTTTTTGACCCACAGTTCAGTCGCGGTTCATGAATTATATTCGGTTATTATGGCTCTTTAAAGAGTCTCTTAATCTAAAATAGTCGTCTTCCCTTCCCTCTTTGTTTGATTTTCATGATACCGACGTTTTGAGGAATCCAGGCCAATTGGCTTATAGATAGTCTGGGTTTGTTTCCTCACAAATAGATTCAGTGTAAATCTTTTTTTTTTGATAAGAAAACTTCATAAGTGGGGCGCCTTCATAAGTGGGTGGCTCAGTCGGTTAAACGTCCTACTTCGGCTCAGGTCCCGATCTCGCTGTGAGTTTGAGCCCTGCGTTGGGCTCTGTGCTGACAGCTCAGTCTGCAGCCTGCTTTAGATTCTGCATTTCCCCCACTCTCACTCTGTTTTGTCTTGAAAGTAAATAAACGTTAAAAAAAAATTAAAAAAATACTTAAGTGATCCTGTTGTATCAAGAAGTTCATAATGTTGGGTGGTTTTGGTTACACTGATTACTTGGTTGAGGTAATGGTGCGTTTTTTCCCCCTCTTTTGAAATTAATTTTTGGGGGTGAATCTTTGAATCCATGTGAATATTTGTCCCCCAACAACCTCTCATCTACTATTTTTCATCCACTGATAAAAAGCATCTGATGCAATAATTACTTTGGTTGCATTTGTCTTGTGCTGTCTGTTGAGAAGTCTGTCAGGTCTACTCCATTTTGAATCTACCTTTTTTCCCCCCCTTATATATTTGAATCCCCTTTCATGTCTTACTCATTTTTAACTACTTACTTTTTTAGAATTTATTTATTTTGAGAGAGTGCATGCGCATGTGCTAACCAGGGAGAGGCAGAGAGAGAGAGAGAGAGAGAGAGAGAGAGAGAAAATCCTAAGCAGACTCCACCCTGTGAGCACAGAGCCTGATGTGGGGCTTGAACCCAGGAACCGTGAGATCATGACCAGAGCCAAAACCAAGAGTTGGGCACTTAACTGACTAAACTACCCAGGTGCCCCTTTAACTACTTATTTTAAAGCTTCTATCATACTGCTGTATTATTCCAAGTTCTTAAGTGTCTACTTCTGACATCTTACACAATGGATGAGCTTTTCATTTGTGTGGATCTTGGCTTGTGACCTCCTATCTGGTGTCTTTAATGTTGAATCCCAGCATGGTTTGGGTTGCAGATACGGCCTTGTTGGGTGGGTGCTATATTTGTTTCTGCCAGACTCTCTAGGGTACCCTTCTTCTGGTACTAATGTTTCTGTTAACTTATTGGCATGAAGGTTGCTGAATTTCGAGGATAATGGAAAAAACAAAATGAAATGACATATATCCCTCCCTCTCTTGAATAGACCCATGGTTTCTAATTTACAGAGGAGACTTCTTACTTTGAACTACAGCAGATAATTTTAAATATATGTCTTCCATGTACTTATTAGATTGACATTTTTCTTCCTTTTCACTGAGGATGTAATCTTTGAGCAGCCTGGCCGTATGTAGGGAGTTTTTCTTACAATTTTTAACTCCTTTCTCTGAGAATTAACTCAGTTCTTTAGATTCTCTCCCCGCCGCTGCCTTTTTTTTTTTTTTTTTTTTTTTTACTAGATTACCAGTTTATTATAAATGAGTATAGCTCAGAAACAGTCAGTTGGAAGACCTGAGTAAGGGAAGGTATGGGGACAGGGCAGGAAGCTTGTGTACCCTCCCTAGGCACACCGGTTTCCCCCAATTTCCATGTGCTCACCAACCCCGATTCTTGAGATCCCCCTCCCACTCTCCATGATTAGCTGGAATATTGGCTCTGGCAGATGCTGCCTGGCTTTTAGCTTCCTGTTTTGTTTTTGATCCCTGGGGATTGCCTGTAATTTCTTGTAAGCCAAGTTGTTCATTTAAAGGGTGTTTGTTAAATTTAATCTAGGATTTGAGGTGCTTGTAGAGGTGCTTGTAGGGAGGCTTTGCAGATTATTTAGTTGGTTGTTCTTGGATAGTCTTTTTTTTTTTTTTAATGTTTATTTATTTTTGAGAGAGAGCGTGCATGAGCAGGAGAGGGGCAGAGAGAGAAGGAGACACAGAATCAGAGGCAGGCTCCAGGCTCTGAGCTGTCAGCACAGAGCCCTATGTGGGGCTAAAACTCACAAACCATGAGATCATCACCCGAGCCAAAGTCAGACGCTTAAGTGACTGAGCCACCGGGGTGTCCCAGTGGATAGTCTTAAAAAGAGGATGACATCCTGTCCGTTGAAGTTGCCCTGCTCTTTTTGAAAAGTGAAGGCTGATCTAGAGCAGTATCAAAATCGTACTTTACCCAGGATGGCAGTTCACATATGCTGATGGGATTTCTGCAGCTGCTTCCGGGGGATGAGTCCACAAGCAGTGGGAAATGGTCTGGGCAGGAGAGGCAGGTGGGAGTTAGGCCTCTTACCAAGTCATGAATTGTCTTTTATGTGTTCTCCAGGTCTTTATTAGTCTTTGGAAAGATGTTTAGAGAATGGTATATGAAGGAAAAATTGTTCTGGTGGAAGACGGAATCCTGCTGGACTTTTGATAGGGATTGTGTTGTATCTGTACACTAATTTGGGAAGTAGTATTATCTCAACATTCTCAATTCCTCCTATCCATGGACGTGGATATTCCATTTGCTCTTGTTCTAGTTACTGTGGCTACTTTAATTTCAGCAGTGTTTTGTAGTTTTCAGAGTGTAAGTTTTGCACTTAACTTTGTTATATTTCATAGTAAATATTTTAGTATTTTTTAGGATTGCAGTGTTTTAAGTTTCAGTTTTTATTGCAAGTTTATCTTAGAACTATAATCAACTTTTGTATGTGATCATTTGTCCTGCAACCTTGCTGAATTTGTTTATTCTTTTATATATACACACACGCGCACACATACACACGTGTGTGTGTATCTATATATGTAAGATCCTTAAGATTCTCTCTAGAAGACCATGTACAAATAGAGATAGACTAGAGATAGACTTCTTTTGTTTCAATCTGGGAGCTTTTTATTTCATATTAATTTTCTTGGCTTTAACGTTCAGAGTGATATTGAATAGAAGTAGTGAGAGCAAGCATCTTGTTTTGTTCCTCATCTTTGGCAGAAAGCGCTTAGTATTTCACAATTAAGTTTGATTTCGGCTCTGGGATTTTCATAAATTCCCATTATCAGGTTGAGGAAGTGCCCTGGTATTTCTAGATTGTTGAATGCTTTTTTGTGATTGGATATTGGATTATTTCAAATGCTTTTTTTGTGTTGACTGAGATGCCATAGCTTTTGTCTGTTATTCTATTGATATGGTATATTCCATTAATTTTTGGATATTACACACTTGGTCAAGGTGTATAGTTTTTTGTATATATTGCTGGATTCATTTTATTAGTGCTTTGTTGAGAATTTTTCATCTGTGGTTATAAGAGCTATTGGTCTGTAGTTTTCTTGTGATGGCTTTGTTTTGGTATCAGATCTTGGCCTCATATTATAAGTTAGGAACTGTTCCCTCATCTTCTCTTGTTTTGGAAGAGTCTGTGAAGAGTTGGCATTAATTATTCCTTAAATGTTTGGTAGAACTCACCAGTGAAGCCATCTCTGTGGCTTTTTAAATTTATTATTATTATTATTATTATTATTATTATTATTATTATTATTATTTTTGAGAGAGATCCCAGCAGGCTCCATGCCTAGCATGGAGCCTGACATGGGGCTCGATCTCATAACTGTGAGATCATGACTTGAACTGAAATCAAAGAGTGGGGACACGTAACCAACTGAGCCACCCAGGTGCCCTAAAGTCTTTATTTTTAAGTAATCTCTATACCCAATGTGGGGCTTGAACTCACAACCCTGAGATCAAGAGTTGTATGCTCTATCAACTGAGCCAGCCAGGCACCTGTCTATGGGTGGTTTTTTGATTATTCAATCTCTTATTAAAGGTTTATTCAGATTTTTGATTTCTTTTTCTGTGTCTATAATTTTTTCTTTCTAGGAACTTGTCCATTTCACCTGATTTATCTAGTTTATTGATATAGGATTATAGTATTTCCTTATTTTTATTTTTGTAAGTTTGGTAGTGATTTCTTTCATTCCTGATTCTAGGCTCTTAAGAGTCTTTTTTTCCTTGGTCACTTTAGCTAAAAGTTTTCAACTTTATTGATCTTTTCAAAGAGCCAACTTTGATTTCATTGATCTCTATGTCATTTGTATTTAGTCTTTATTATTTCCTTTATCCTGCTTGTTCTGGGTTTATTTTGCTCTTTTTTTTTTTTTTTTTTTTTTTTTTTTAAATAAGTAGGCTTCATGCCTAGCATGGAACCCAATGCAGAGCTTGCACTTAAGACCTGAGCAGAGGGGCGCCTGGGTGGCGCAGTCGGTTAAGCGTCCGATTTCAGCCAGGTCACGATCTCACGGTCCGTGAGTTCGAGCCCCGCGTCAGGCTCTGGGCTGATGGCTCGGAGCCTGGAGCCTGTTTCCGATTCTGCGTCTCCCTCTCTCTCTGCCCATCCCCCGTTCATGCTCTGTCTCTCTCTGTCCCAAAAATAAATAAAAACGTTAAAAAAAAAATTAAAAAAAAAAAAAAAAGACCTGAGCAGAGATTAAGAGTTGGACGCTTAACCAACTAAGCCACCCAGGTGCCCCTAGTTTTCTCTTTTTAAAAATAGTTTAAGGTAGAAGATTAGGTTGTTGACTTAGTTTTTTTTTTTAATCTAAGTGTTGAGCTGTATAACATTTTTCTCTGTTTAGCTGCACCCCATATGCTTTGGTATGTTTTTCATTTTCATTCCTGAAACTCTTTTCTGACTTCCCTTGTGATTTCTTTTTTGGCCTGCTTATCATTTAGGAGTGTGTTGTTTAGTTACACATTATTTGTGAGCTTCCCAAGTTTATTTTTACCTGTTTTTAGTTTCCTTACATTTTGGTTAGACAACATGCTTTTTATTTCTGGCTTTTAAAATTTGTTGGTGTTTGTTTTATGGCGTACCATGTGCTCTGTCCTTGAGTTCCATGTGAACCTAAGAATGTCTGTTTTGCTGTTTATGGTTCTCTCTAGATGCCTTTCAGGACTGGTTGGTTCATAGGGCTATTCAAGTCTTCTCTTTCCTTGTTGATCTTCTGTTCTATCCATTAATGAAAGTGGGGTTTAACATGTTTGTAAAAAGCTTCTTAAAATGTTAAGTATTTATTTTGTTTTGCTCAGAAGACAAAATCGGTGACAAGTAGTTATAGGCCTGTAACTCTGTGCATGAAAGAGCCTGAATAAGGTAAGAGATCATTGACTAAGGAACTCTAGACTGTCATAGAAGTAATGAAGTAGGGTGCTTGGTGTAGAGATTCTCACAAGAATTCTTTGCAGTTTTCAGTAAACAAGAAATTTTGACATGAATTGTTATAGACTTAAGTAAAAATAGATTTCCTTTATATTTAAAAAAAAATTTTTTTTTTCAACGTTTATTTATTTTTGGGACAGAGAGAGACAGAGCATGAATGGGGGAGGGACAGAGAGAGAAGGAGACACAGAATCGGAAGCAGGCTCCAGGCTCTGAGCCATCAGCCCAGAGCCTGACGCGGGGCTCGAACTCACGGACCGCGAGATCGTGACCTGGCTGAAGTCGGACGCTTAACCGACTGCGCCACCCAGGCGCCCCGATTTCCTTTTTAAAAAATGTTTTTTAAAGGTTTCTTTTTTAAAATCTGGGCAAAGATGGTAAGCGAAAAATAAAACAATGACTGTCATATATTAATAGAAAAATCCCAAGTAATAGGAAAATGGAATAAAATAATTTACTTAAGTAATATGCTGCAGCCACATGGAGTGTATTCATGACATTTCAATGTGGTTCAAAATTAGAGAATATTAATATATTAATAAGTTAGTAGAGGAACACTAGATGATTATTCTGATAAAAGCCTAGATGTCATTTAAAAGAAATTCACTGTCTTTGTAAAATCCTTAGTAAAACAGGATTAAATACATGCTGCCTTCCCATAATAAGAAGGTTATACCTCATAGGAAGCATTCTCATGAAATTCAGGGTAAAGGCTGATAAATTTACTCTCACTACTGTTATTTAACAGCATTCTAAAAGTGCTAGGTAGTGTGTTAGGCAAATGTAAAAATGGTGGACAGGAAAGGTAGAAATAGTAAGATTGTATTGGGTTTCTAGTTACGTAGTTAACTGAATAACTATTTAGAAATATAAAAAGCCATCTCTATGGTTGTTAAAAAATAAATCTGTAGTTTTCCTATATGTATCATCAACAAAGTAGCAAATACAACTGGCATGCCTGGGTGGCTCAGTCAGGTAAGCGTCAGACTTCAACTCAGGCCATGCATGGTCTCACAGTTGGTGAGTTCAAGCCCTGCATCGGGCTCTCTGCTGTCAGAGAGACAGACTGGTTTCTCATCTCTCCTCTGTCTCCCTTTCTTTCTGCTTCTCGCCTGGACACATACGTGCTTTCTGTCTTTCAAAAATCAATGTAAAAAAATACAACTGAAAATGTATAGCTTCATAGAAACAGTGGAAAAGGTAAAGCACTTGATATGAAATCTGTAGGACTTATAGGAGGACTTATTTTTGTATAGGGAAATTGAATAGTGTAAATACTAGTTATTTGAAAGTTTATGTACATTTCTCTATTAAATTCTAATGCAGTGTAATTGGGGGGGGGATGACAAAGGAGTAGTAAATTTGCAGAATGTCCTAGAAAAGTCGGTGGAAAATTGAAGAGGGGACCAACCTAACAGATACTAAAGTACATTGTAATACCTTTTCATGCAGAAATAACCAGGAGCACACCATAAAATTTTGGAGCAAGAAGAGACAGGTCTGTGGAGTAAATTCATTAGATTTTAGGCAGAGGGCTGATATGGGAGAATTTCTTGATTTGTTGAAGAGGGCCTTATTAATATGAATATTGACTTAGAAGGCAGGAGAGGTAGATTCTAGGGGTTTATGCCACTAATTTGTAATTGTAGGTATTCCCAGAGAAGTTAAGAAATATAAAAGATGAGAAATGTTTGGATTTAGTGACTAGGACTTTTCTAAATGGGAAGGTGGATCCTACTTCGTTAGTTTGGTGAATAGTGGGAATAAAGAATTTGCAAACATAGAGGTTGTACTCAAAATGCATGTTAGATAACTATTTATTTTTATAACTTTGTTTTTAAGTAAAAAGATAGTATGCTTTCCCGTAAGAAATAGCAAAATCTTATTATATTTGTATCAAATCTCTGAAGTAACATTTTGATTTTTCTTAAAATGGACTAAATGATTCTGTGCTATAACCTTTCGCTATATTTTCTATCTAGACTCCTAAATTGAATGTATCAATGTTTTGTTGCTTTGTGTTCAGTGATGTTGGATGTAAATGAGAAATGCCTAGTATTTACTACTTCAGAACCCAAACTTAAAATCAGGGAAGTAGCCATTGTGACTCCCATCTTGGTCAGACAGCCTGCTGTTTGAAGTATGATTCCTGATGTGTATTGTAGTCTTACCCTTAGGATTCAGTAATGAGATTGAGCGGGGTTTCCTGTGAGCAGTCTGGGGTGATTGACAGTAAGGTGAGGGGAATCATCACTTAGCATGCCTACCCTTGATAATATTTCCCTGCTGTCTAGGGAGGTACTAAGGACAAATAGGACTTCGTGATGTCTATGTAATTAGTGTACGTTGGTTCCAGCTGAACAAACTGGAGGGTAATGATCAGGTAAATGAAGAAGGAATACATTAATGTAGGCTAAGGTATAAAAGACCTTAGGGGAAACGTTATAAAAATTTTACGGGGTTGTTAGAATGTATGTTTTATTTTTATGTATATCTTTATATATTTATTATTTTTGTTAGAATATCTTTAGTTTTAGCTGTATGGAAAGCAGTTTAAAGGTAAAAACCTCATGCATTAACTTTTTCTCACATGGTTTAGTTTTTAGGATATTTTCAACCTTTTATTATTTGGAAAGGAGTTATGAGTTCTTGAGTTAAAATACATTTCACAATCCGTTAAGGACTTCTTTACAATCAATGTAGTCATTGATCCTCAAATTGGAATAAAGAAGTAAAGGGCAGGTTTGTAAAACTTTTGGGTGATAACTTAATTCAGGTGACCATTTATTGTATGTGTGTGTAGTTGAGATGGTATATTTATTTATTTATTTTTATTTTTTATTTTTTATATTTTGAGATGGTATATTTAAATAACATTTTCTTAAATAGCTTTTACTAGTACAGAATACTTTAAGATGATGTTCGTGAGGATCCATGTTTCCCATTTGGTCTTATTTCATTCAGAAACATGGCCAATTATTTAGATTGCATTTAGAAAATGCAATATTTAGAAAATCTATAGGATTCTTAAATCATTTTTTTGAAAAAATACTGTCATTGTTCATCACGAAGTATTCTTATCAGCAGGATAAAGTTGCACAGTAAAGCCTCTGATAGTGATTGCAATACTGTATTTAATGGGAAGGGAGGAATTGGCTTCATTAATGTGATTTTTGGACCTTGGGGTTCTGGTGATTAGGTTTTTAAAGAGTTTTTAAATGGCATACCTGCTTTAAAACTTGTTATTGCTCACTTTTCTTGTAAAACATAGTGCTTTCAGTAACCTTTTTGGATTTAGAATACAATGTATCAACCTTTGCAAATTTAAAACACTAGACTTGACGGTGAGAAACTAATTGGGAGAAGAAAGTATATGAAATGTTCAGACGTTTCTTCTCTTTGCTTTTATTGTCCTTGGAAAAACATTTTGCAGAAACATTATACTCTGTCAATTTAAAATGTTTTGATTATCTTTGGCTTGGCTAAATTACTTTCTCTATATTTTTGGGTAAAATGGAATAGGTTAGGATTCCTGGTAGGGATTTGTTCACATTAATATGGCTCATCAGGGACATTATATTTAATTGGAGGTCCTGCAGAATAGTAGCAGGAGGCTGAAGAGAATGATTTAGCATTAGCAATGGCTCGTCTGGGAGTTGTGCACTAATCAAGGAGCTTGAGTGCTAGCAGTGGGGATGATGGGAATTATGACGATTATGACATGTAAGCATGTCTGTGTGCGAACTGGACGGGCAATGAGTTAATCAAGAAGTATATTAAATGGCTCCCATGCTGATTCATTATCATTTACCATAGTGCCTGTCAGGTTGTGTATTTAAAAAATACAATTATTGCTGAACTCAATATGTATAAATTCAGCCACTATTCTTCGCTTTTCAATAAAATACCCTCAAATTACCTAATACATATAAAAATGGAAAAATGAACCAACCCTGCTGACTGTGTGATTTGGGTATTATAGTATCTTTTTTTTTAAAACACTTTAGAGTTAACCCTTAATTTCAGATTCATTTAAAACCTTGTTTACTTTGCCCTTTCATATATTCGTTTAAATACCCTGGCTTATTTCTGCTGCATACAAAGTTTGGGTTCAAAAAAAATAATCTTTTCAAGATTAAAAATAATTCCAATATTTGAGAAATATATTAATATTTAAGGCATGAAGCTGCAGACAAATCAAGGCATTAATCTTTTCTACCATCAAAATGCTCCAAAATCAGGGGGGTGGGCGTGGTGGTGGTAGAAATTTCCTTTGCTCTAGTGGGTGGTCTCTTTGTGCCAGGTAGACCCATTCTGTGCCCAGCATGGTTAGAGCCATCTGTCATGAAACTATCAGTTAGAAATGCTAGAAATGTACATATTTTGGGGGAAATGGAACCAATAAATTGAATTCCTTTTAGAAAATAAATTGAAATACAGCATAAATCCATGAGCAAACTGGATTATATCTATAGGCAAATTTATAGAGTTACTGTACAGATGAACACACACAGTTTCTTTCTTTTACTGTAAGCACTGCCAAATTTAATACAAGTTTCTACCAAACTGTGACCTTCATGTATTAACTTAATTAAAGCAATATTATGGGTACTACTCAAAGTGTTAACCTGTGGGTGGTTGTTACTGAAATCCATTATCTATGGAGTCAGTGTTAGTGGTCAGCTGCATCAAAAATAAAACTTGCAACCAAGACAGTCCCTTGGGTGCTGTGAGCTCAGCAGGTTAAATTGTCAAAATCTGTCAAAGCTGCTTAAAAGACTATTTTAAACCCCCTGGAGTTCAAGGTACACCAGCCATTACAGTCAAGAAGGACTATGACTTTATTTAGCAGCAATGTGAAAATTACATTTGGACAGGAAAAAAGGATTTATATCCATATCTTCATGTATGAATTCCTTTATTGACATGTGTTTGGGTACTTGCTATTTAACTTAAACATTAAAAAAAAGTTGGACTTTGAAAATTTATTTTGAGAGAGAGCACACATGCAAGTGTGCAGGTAAATGCACGTGTGTTTGGCAGAGGGACAGAGGGGTGGGAGGGGGGAGAGAGAATCCCAAGCAGGCTCCATGCTTGTCAGTGCAGAGCCCCAAGTGGGGCTCAATCTCCTGAACCATGAGGTCATTTTCTGAGCTGAAATTAAGAGTATGGCGCTTAACCAACTGAGCCACTCAGGTGCAACTCCCAACTTTTAATCTATGGAAAGTAAGTTGTGAAGATTTTCCTTTGTAAATTGGAAAAGAGTATCCCAAGACCTTCTCAATTTTGTTAACAAGAACTTTGACCTTTCAATGATATTAAAAATTTTAATTTAAGACCAAAACACACTGAAATATTGAGTATATATATATTTGTATATTTTAATAATTCTGACAAATTTAAACAGCATAATTTGAAAAAGAACATTGTTTCAGTATAGTTAATGCCTGATGGTGGGAAAAAGTACTTAATTGTGGATTTTTCTTCAAGCATCTATTTAAATAGGCTTAGAAGTTCTGTAGTCTTACTGAAAAACATACATAAAAATATTTGAAAACCTAGCTTACCTTCATAAATGTAGTATTTATTACTTTTAAAGATTTCAGTATAATTAACATACAGTTCATGTTTCAGGTGCATAATGTAGTGATTCAACAATTATATACACTACTCCGTGCTCACCAAGTTAAGCGTACTCTTAATTCCCTTGACCTGTTTCACCCATTGTCTCACCCACCTCCCCTCTAATAGCCATCAGTTCATTCTCTATATTTAAGATTAAGGCTGTTTGTGTGTGTGTGTACACATAACCACATCATCTTTACCCATGCATCTATCAATAGATACTTTGGCTGCTTCCATGATTTGGTTATCATAAATAATGCCGCAGTAAACATAGCTGTGCATATATCCTTTCAAATTAATGTTTTTGTATTTTGGGGGTAAATACCCAGTAGTGGAATTACTGTATCATATAGTAATTCTATTTTTAATATTTTGAGGAACCTCCATGATGTTCCACAGTGGCTGCACCAGTTTGCATTTCTATCAGCAGTGGGTGAGGGTTCCTTTTTCTCTATATCCCCCCAAAAACTTATTTCTTATCTTTTTTCTTCTTAAGATCTTATTTTAAGATTTATTTATTTATTAGAGAGAGAGAGAGAGAATGAGAGAATGAGAGGGGGGAGGAAGAGAGAGAATCCCAAGCAGGTTCCACACTGGCAGCACAGAGCCCAACGTGGAGCCCAAACCCATGAACCATGAGGTCATGACCTGAGCCGAAATCAAGAGCTGGATGATCAACTGGCTGAGCCACCCATGTGCCCCTCTTGAGATCTTATTTGTAAGTATTTTCTACACCTAATGTGGGGCTCAAACATAGAACCCTGAGATCAAGAGTAGTGTGCTCTACTGGCTGAGCCAGCCAAGCACCCCATGACAACTTAATACTAGCCATTCTGACAGGAGGGAGGTAATTCTCATTGTTTTCATTTGCATATCCCTGCTGATGAGTGATGTTGAGCATCTTTCTTTTCATGTGTCTGTTGGCCATCTCTTTGTCGTCTTTAGAGAAAGTCTGTTCATGTCTTCAGCCCATTTTAATTGATTATGTGGGGTTTTTTTTTTTGATAAATCTTAAGATCTTTATATATCTTTGGATACTAACCCTTTATTGGATATGTTATTTGCAAATATCTTCTCCCATTCAGTAGGGTTTTTGTTGTTGTCATTTGTTTCCTCTGCTGTGCAAAGCATTTTATTTTGATGTACTCTTGACAGTTTATTTTTGCATTTGTTTCCTTTGCCTCAGGGACCTATCTAGAAAAATGTTGCTACAGCTGATGTTAGAAAAATTACTCCCTGTGCTATCTCCTAGAATTTTTGTGTATGGTGTAAGAAAGTGGTCTAGTTTCATTCTTTTGCATGTAGCTGTTTAAGTGTTCCTAACATAATTTATTGAAGAGACTGTCTTTTTCCCATGGCATATTCTTGTCTCCTTTGTTGAATATTAATTGGCCATATAATTATGGGTGTATTTCGGGATGGTTTGTTCCATTGATTTATGTATCTGTTTTTGTGCCAGTACCATACTGTTTGGATTACTACAGCTTTGTAGTATATATTGAAATCTGGGATTGTGATACTTCCAGTTTTGTACTTCTCTTTCAACATTACTTTGGCTATTTAGAATTTCTTGTGGCTCCGTACAAATTTTAGGATTATTTGTTCTGTTTCTGTGAAAGATGCTATTGGTATTTTGATAGAGATTGCTTTAAATCTGTAGATTGCTTTATGTTGTATGGACATTAGTATTTGTTCTTCTAATCCTTGAGCAGGCATGTATTTCCATTTGTTTGTGTCCTCTTCAGTTTCTTTCATCAGTGTTTTATTGTTTTCAGAGTATAGGTCTTTCACCTCCTTGGTTAAATTTATTCTTAGGTGTTTTATTATTTTTGCTGCAATTGTAAATAAGAGTATTTCCTTAATTTATCTCTTTCTGCTACTTCATTATTAGTGTATAGAAATGTAACAGATTTCTGTATATTGATTTTATGTCCTACGACCTTACTGAATTCATTTATCAGTTTTAGTAGTTTTTTGGTGGAATCTTTAGGGTTTCCTATCTTCTGCAAATAATGAAAGTTTTACTTCTTCCTTATCAATTTGGATGCCTTTTATTTCTTTTCCTTATTTGATTGAGGTGGCTAGGCCTTCCAGTACTATGTTGAATAAAAGCGGTGAGAAAGGATATCTTTGTATTGTTCCTGATCTTAAGGGAAAAGTTCTTAGTTTTCCATCATTAAATATGATTTTAGCTGTAAGCTTTTCCTATATGGCCTTCATTGTATTCCCTCTAAACCTACTTTAAATGGATGTTGTATTTTGTCAAATGCTTTTTCTGTATTTATTGAGCTAATCATCCAGTTTTTATCTTTTGTTGATGTATCACATTGGTTGATTTGTGAGTATTGAACCACCCTTGCATCTCAGGAATAAGTCCCATTTGAACGTGGTGAATGAGTTTTTAAAAATGTATTGTTCAATTCAATTTGCTAATGTTTTATTATTATATCTTAATTTTTTTAAATACTTTTAAGAGAGAGACAGAGATGAAGAATGAGCAGGGAGGGGCACAGAGAGAGGGAGACACAGAATGTGAAGCAGGGTCCAGGCTCTGAGCTGTCAGCACAGAGTTCAACATGGGGCTCTAATTCACGAACTGCGAGATCATGACCTGAGCCGAAGTTGGACGCTTAACCCACTGAGCCACTCAGGCACCCCTGATTTGCTAATATTTTATTGAGGATGTTTTTATCCATGTTCGTCAGAGATACTGGCCTGTGGTTCTTTTTTTCATAGTGTCTTTATCTGGTTTTGGTGTCCGGGTAAGCTGGCCTCACAGAATTTGGAAGCTTTTCTTCCTCTTTTATTTTTTGGAATAGTTTGAGAAGAGTAGGTATTAACTTTTCATTAAATGTTTGGTAGAATTCACCTGTGAAGCCACCTGGTCAACTTTTGTTTGGGAGTTTTTAGATTACTCATTCAGTTTCGTTGCTGGCTATTGGTCTGTTCAAATTTTCTATTCCTGGTTCAGTTTTGGGAGGATATATGTTTCTAGGAATTTATCCATTTCTTCTAACTTGTCCAATTTGTCAACAGGTAGTTTTTAAAAAAATTTATATATATATATATATGTATGTATACATATATATATGTATATATACATATATACATATATATATATATATATATATATATATATATATATATATATATATATATAGACAGAGAGAGAGAAAGAGAGAAATCTCTGCACCCAATGTGGGGCTTGAACTTACAGCCCTGAGATCAAGAGTTTCATGCTCTACCAACTGAGCCAGCCAGGCACCCTGACATATAATTTGTCATAATATTCTTTCATAATCTTTTGTATTTCTATGGTGTTGGTTGTTATTTCTCCTCTTGCACTGCTTATTTGAGTCATTGCTCTCTCTCTTTTTTAATGATTCTGGCTAAAGGTTTATTAATTTTGTTGGTCCTTTCAAAGAAACCATCTCCTGGTTGGATTGATTTTTGTTCTTTTTCTTTTTTTTAGTTTCTATTTTGTTTATTTCTGTCTAATCTTCATTATTTCCTTCCTTCTGTTTTGGGGTATTGTTTGTTCTTTTTCTAGCTCCTTTAGGTGCTTAGGATGTTTATATGAGATTTTTCTTGGGGCATCTGGGTGGCTCAGTCGATTAAGCATCTGATTTTTGATTTCAGCTCAGGTCATGATCTCATGGTTTGTGGGATGGAGCCCCATATAGGGCTCTGTGCTGGCAGAGGGATTCTTTCTCTCTCTGTCCCTTCCCTGTTTGCTCGTGTGCTCTGTCTCTCTGTCTCTCAAAATAAACATTTAAAAATTTTTTTAAAAAATGAGATTTTTCTAGCTTCTTGAAGTAGGCCTGTATTGTTATAAACTTCTGTCTTAGAGCAACTTTTGCTGCATCCTGATGAATTTGGACTGTTAGGTTTTCATTTTCATTTGTCTCCATGTATTTTTTAATTTCTTGGTTGACCTGTTAGTGTTTAGTAGCATGTTATTTAACCTCCGTGTATTTGTGTTCTTAACAGAGTTTTTCTTGTGGTTGATTTCTAGTTTAATTGGAAAAGATGCATGGAATGACTTTGATCTTTTTGAATTTTTTGAGACTTGTTTTGTAGCCTAATATGTGATCTGTTGGAGAATGTTACATGTGCACTTGAAAAGAATGTGTTTCCTGTTGTTTTAGGATGGAATGTTCTGAATATATTGGTTGGATCTATCTGGTCCAGTGTATTATTCAAAGCCACTATTTCCTTTTTGATTTTCTGTTTGGATGATCTATCCATTGATGTTAGTGGGGTGTTGAAGTCCCCCACTATTACTGTATTACTATCTGTTACTTCCTTTATGTTCATTACCTGCTTTATATATTTGAATGCTGCCATGTTGGGTGCATAAATATTTACAATTGTGTATCGTTTGTTGAATTGTTCCCTTTATGGTTATATAGTGTCCTTCCTGTCTCTTGTTACAGTCTTTGTTTTAAGATCTATTTTGTCCAATGTAATTATCACTGCCCCAGCTTTCTTTTTACTTCCATTTGTATTATAAATGCTTTTCCATCCCTTCTCTTTTAATCTGCATGTGCTTCTGGGCCTGAAATGAGTCTAATGTAAGAAGCATATAGATGGGTCTTAGTATTTTTTATCCATTCTGTCACCCTATGTCTTTTGGTTGGAGCATTTAGTCCATTTACATTCAGAGTAATTATTGATAGGTGTGTACTTACTGGCGTTTTGTTACTTGTTTTATGGTTTTGTAGTTCTTCTCTGTTCCTTTCTTCTTTTGCTCTTCTCTTTCACAGTTTGCTAGCTTTCTTTCTCTAGGATTTCTTTCTCTTATTTTTTGCATGTCTATTACCAGTTTTTGATTTGTAGTTACCATTCAGTTTATATATAACATTTTATGCATATAGCAGTACATATTAAGTTATTGGTGGCTTCAGTTTTTATCCATTCCCAAATCACTTAGTCCTCTCAGCCACATTTTAGGTATATGGTGTCATACTTGACATCCCTTTGTTTTGTGAATCCCTTGACAGATTTTTAAAAATCTACTTAATTTTCCTGCTTTTGTACTTCCTTTTCTTACTCCTATCTTTGGTTTTTCCTTTCTACTCAAAAAGTTCCCTGTAACATTTCTTCTAGGGCTGGTTTAGTGCTCATGAATTCCTTCAACTTTTGTTTTTGGGAAACTTTGTCTCTCCTATTCTGAATGACAGCCTTGCGGATAGAGTGTTCTTGATTGTGGGGTGTATTGTTTTGTTTTGTTTTTTGTTAACGCTTGTGTATATCATGCCATTTCCTTCTGGCCTGTAAAGTTTCTGCTGGTCAGTCAGCTGATAGCCTTATGGGGTTTTCTTTGTATGTAACTGTTTTCTTTTCTCTTGCTGCTTTTAAAATTCTTTATCACTACTTTTTGTTACATTAATTACTACATGTCCTGATGTGGACTTCCTTGAGTTGATTTTGTTGGGGGCTTTTTGTGCCTCCTAGATCTGGATGTCTCCTTCCTTCTCCAGATTCAGGAAGTTTTCAGTTGTTATTTCTTCAAATAATTTTTTTGCCCCTGTTTCTCTCTCTCTTTCTTCTGGGATCCCTGTTATGCAAATGTTATTATGCTTAATGGTGTTGCTGAGTTCTCTTAGTCTGTTTTCATTTTTAGTTATTTTTTTGTTTTTCCTGTTAAGCCTGTTTGATTTCCATTACTCTTTCTCCAGGTTGGTGATCGATTCTTCTGCTTCCTCTAGTCTAGTATTTATTCTTTCTGGTGTAGTTTCAATTTCATTTACTGCGTTCTTCATCTCTGATTGGTTGTTTTTCTTTGTGTTTGTTGAGGGTCTGACTGAAGTCCTCTACTCAAGTCCAGTGAGTATCTTTATGACCATAACTTTAAGTCCTCTTTCAGGCATATTATTTCTATCTGTTCCATTTTGCTCTTTAGCTGTGATTTTTTTTGTGTGTGTCCTGTTTTTCATTTGCCATACATTCCTCTGTTTCCTCATTTTGTCTAACTCTCTGTGTCTGTTTCTTTGTGTTAGGAAAATGAGCTATGTCTCCTGCTCTTGAAAGTAGTGGCCTTATGGAGAAGAGGTCCTATAGTACCCTGCAGGGCAGTGTTCTCTGTTTACCAGAATCTGGCATTTCAGGAGTGTCTCCTGTGTGTGTTGTATGCGCCTATTAGGACTGAACCACATTTGCCTTCAGTACAGTCATCTTCAATGACTCTTTGCCTGTTGTACTTAGCATTTGGTCCTTGTGTTACCAGGACAGTCTGGGGTCAACTTGGGTTTGAGTTAAGGCAGAGTAGGCATTTGTCAGAGCTGCAGTAACACTGAAGTGTAGGATGCTTTCTGTGCTGTCCCCTGAGGTACTTTTGTTAGTGGGAATGGCCTGCAGTCAGACCACATGTCTGCCCCTGTTCCACTGCTGGGGCCACAGCATGTGTCATTCTCTTCCCCTCTCTCTGGGTCTGGAATTACTTTGGAGTGGTGCTGGCACACTAGGGGCTGCTTGCACACTGCCACCTTTGTAGCACCACTTTGGATGGACTCCTGCCAAGGGTGTGTTAGATGGGTTGGTTCCTAAGAGAATTTGGGGCATGGTGTGGGGTGCCAGCAAGGTCTGTGCTGGTCTGCTGTAGGAGAGCCTCTTCAGTTGTCTGGGAAACTCCTTCCCAGGCTGATTGCATTGGAGGGGGTAGATCTGCAGAAGCTCGTGTGTCCGGGCATGGCATTAGCAAACTAGGTTTAGAGTGTTTACCCTGTGCTTCCTGCAGATGTCTGTGTATTGTTGCTGGGGAGCAGGGGAGGGAAATGGCACATGCCACCTCTTTTGTTCTTGGAGAAGGCTTCCAAAGATCCCTGCCCCTCCTGCACACACTGAGATTAGTCAGCAAATCTCCCTTGCATATCCCCTAACAGCTTTTCAAACTGCTGCTTCTATGTTGTATCTCATTGTGACTCTTTATTGTGCTGTGTCTTTAAGGGCAGGGACTTAGTTTCCTACTGCCCTCCCACCTTGCCCAGAGCCAGGCCCACTGATGTTTAAAGTTTCATTTCTGGGTGGCTCAGTTGGTTACTGTCTGACTCTTGGTTTCTGCTCAGGTCATGATCCCAGGATCATGGGATTATTGAGCCTTGTGTCAGGCTCTGCACTGAGTATGGAGTCTGCTTGAGTTTTCTCTCTCTCCCTTTGCTCCTCTTGCCTGCTTGTATTCTCTTGCTCTAAAAAAATATTAAAATATTTAAATTAAAAATAAAAAGTTTCAGTTGTTAAGCCCCATTTACTGTAAGAATTAGCGAACGTTAGGTCCTTATGGCTCTCAAAGCCAAAAGTTACAAGATTTGTCTTACCAGTGTGGGTCCCCTGTGTCTGGGGGTGCCTGGTGTGAGGTCTGTTCCTCTCCCCTCTCTGTGTCTGCAGCATCCTTGCCTCCTGCTGATAGTCCCTCAGGTCACAGGTCAGGTCACTGACCATGTCTCTGCCTTTCTTACCTTCTTTGTTGTGGCCTGTTCTCTACATTTAGCTGTGGAGAGTCTGTTTTGCCAGGCTTCTGGTTGTTTTCTGGTTACTTTCTAGTGATGTGGATGTTACCTATGTGTGTGTATACATGGGATGAGGTGAACCTTGGATTCTCCTACTCCACCGTCTTCACTGGAAATAAATACATTATTTTTGATATTGCAGTGTTTATTAGACCATGACCTAACCTTGTAACTGTTGCAGCCTCCCTCATTTAAGACTTCTTAGTGGAGGGAAAGATACAATCACTCCAGGTAATAACTATCACTTATTAAATATCTACAATATACAAATGAATTAGAATAACTATGTAAGGGAAGAATTATTGTCATTATTTTTAGTTGGGGAAAATGAGGGCTTTAAGATATAGTTTGCCTAGGAGTGTCTAGGTGGCTCAGTCGGTTAAGCCTCTGACTTTTGATTTTGGCTCAGGTCACAATCTCATTGTTTCCTGAGTTCAAGCCCTGCATCTGTAGTGCACTATAGTGCAGAGCCTGCTTGGGATTGTCTCATTCTGTCTTTCTCTGCCCCTCCCCTGCTTTCTCTTTCCTTCTCTTTCAAAATAAATAAGTAAACTTAAAAAAGAAAAAAGAAATTTATATATATATGTATATATATATACACACACACACATATATAAAGATATAGTTTATATATATATACATATATATATGTATATGTAGTTATATGTATATGTATATATATGTATATACATATATATGTAGTTATATGTAGTTATATATATGTATGTATATATGTATATACATATATATGTAGTTATATGTAGTTATATATATATGTATATATATGTATATACATATATATACATACATATATATGTATATATATATGTAGTTATATATATGTGTGTGTGTGTATGTATATATATATATGTATATATATATATAAAGATATAGTTTGCCTAAGTTCATTTTGCTAGTTATGCATTGGAGCTGAACGTGGAGTTGTGTGACTCCCCAGTTGTGCTTTTTCCATTGTACCCTATTGCTTCTCACACTAACTTTGTGGAAAACTCCCCTTTCTCCCCCAGAGAAGTTAGTTTATTAATTTGAAGGCTGGGTATTTATTAGGGCCTGTTGTAGGCCAGATGCTATACTAGTTGCTTGAATTAGAATGGTGACCAGGAGCAACATGATTTCTGCTGTCATGGCACTTACAGTCCAATGGTAAAGCTAGATATAAAATAAGAAAACATATAAATAAGTATCTACAAATTGTGGTGTTATGAACCAACCAACCAGTTGTTGAAAGAGAATAATGGGGAACTCTTCATTAATAGTATGGTCATAGAATTTCTCTCTAAAGGGGTAAGATCTAGTGTGAGACCTGATGGATGAGAGTCAGCTTTCAGTTGGGCAGTCAGCTGGTCTGCTAGGTAGATGGGACAGCATGTGCGAAGTCCCTTCGCCCATCCAGTAGATTGAAACGTAATCTGTGAATCAGCTCAGGTTTTCTAGGCACTCATTTACTAGGTCTTGAGCTCTAGCTATAGCCAATGCATTGACACTACTTGGAACAGCTGCTTTTGCTAATTGCTGCTGCTACTTCTCTGTGGTTACAATGGCAACTGCCAAGTGAGAGTAGCAAAGGAGGTATCTTTAGGAATATACAAAATTGTGTGATTAAGGAACATGGCACCAGTGGACTTATACCTGATGTGTTTATCTGAACTGGCACCTCTCTTCCTTAGGAGAGGCTTTAACTCCAGTGAATACATCAGACGTAAAGCTGCTGTTGCTGTCTCCAGTCACTTACGTATTCAATATGTTTACAGCAAAGGTCTGTCCAGATACTGGGAATGAGGAGTGGTCTATCCGATAGAGATTTTGTAGACTTGGGACAAAGCCACCCAGGTGTCCATCATTTTTAAAAAATGATGTCTGTAGTTTTTTGAATAATTGTTCCCCTGTAGTTAATGTGTTGTTTTTCCTCTTTCTGCTTTCAGGATTTGTTTTCTTTGTCTTTAATTTTCACAGGTTTGATTAGATGTGTTTGATCCATGATTTCTTTTTGTTACCCTTTTTGGGATTTATTAAGATTCTTGAATCTGTAGTTTTATGTCTTTCACAAACTTGAGGCGTTTTCAGCATTTTTTTCCAAATATTTTCAAATGTTTTCCTTCTTGTTCTCTGATAACCTGTATATTGTACCTATTGTTATTATTCCATAGTTACCTGAGGTTTTGTTTTTTTAAATTTTTTTTTCTTTCTGAATAAGATTGTATAGTAGATTTTTGTTGATTTATCTTCAAGTTTATCGACTCTTTCCTTAGCTATTGAGCCCAACCATTAAGTTTTTAAAACTTTCGGTTGTTATATATTTCATTAAAGTTTCCATGTGTTCTTTTTTTTTATAAATTGTTTCTTATACTTTATAGTTTTTCATTTCTTTCATGCGTGTATACCCTTCCTTGTTGGAGTATTTTTGTAATCCCTTACAGTCTTTGTCAGATAATTGTCACCAGTTTTGTCATCTTGGCTTTGGTGTCTATTGATTGTCTTTCTCTATAAGGGTTGAGATTTACCTGGTTCTTGGTGTGCTAAACAATTTTGGATTGTGCAGTGGACCCTTGAACAACATAGGGGTTAGGTGTACCAAACACCTGTACATTCAAAAATGCACATAAAACTTTTGACTTCCCAAAATACAATAGACTACTCTTGACTGGAAGCTTTACCAGTAACAGTCGATTAACTCTCTCTCTCTCTCTCTCTCACTCTCTCACTGTCTCACTCTCTCACTCACTCACACATACACACACACACACTTATATGTGTATTACATATATATATGTATTATATGTATCTATTATATATATGTAATACACATATATATATGTAAAAATATATGTATTTTTAAAACTTTTATTAAAAAAAAGATTTTTATTTTTAATTATTTTCTATACCCAGTGTGGGGCTCCAACTCCCAACCCTGAGATCAAGAGTTGAATGCTTTACCGACTGAACCAGCCGGGCACCACTTTTTCAACTTTAAGAAACTGTTTCTTTTCTATCAACTTTATTTCCATATTGTTTGGTTTTATGGAAGAGCATCTTAAGACCGCTCAGTGGTTGTTCCTATCCATTTAGTGGCCTGAATAGTGGGAGCTGTAGACCAGTCTTCAGTGACAGGCTGAGCTTTCTTTTGTAGGGAACTGCTGAATAGACATAGAGCCTCTGTAGGTCTTTAGACCGGAAGTCTGTGACTTCAGGTTGAATTATCAGTGACCCAGGAGCTAGAGGAGTCCATGCACCCTGAAATTCCTCTGTGGTCACAGCTTTTTCCAGCAGCAGCCTGCTCTTCCTTTTCAACCTCCTGAGGATCTCTGTAGAAGTAGAGATCAGTCATGACCTCCCAGATTAACACATATTTTGTATCTTATAAGTGTTATATGCTATATTCTTAAAATGAGCTAGAGAAAAGAAAATGACAAGGAAGAGAAAATACATTTACAGTACTGTAAAAAAGTCTATGTATAAGTGGACCTGTGCAGTTCAAACCTGGGTTGTTCAAGGATCCAACTGTATTTTGGATATTTTATGTATTATGAGATTGAATCTTAAAATCTTTGGAGAATCTTATTTTTGTTTTAGCGGCACTCAACATGGTTGACTTCAGAATGAATGTTCTCATCTTTTTTCTGTGCTCCGTAGGCCTTTGTAATGCTGTTTGTGTGTGTCACAGGTGTATTACCATCTGGTCAGTCTGAGAAGTGTTTTCTCTCTGTTCAGTGTTTAAATTTTTTTGGTGTGCTTAATAGGGTCATATCTACATATGCCCAGCCTAGGGATGGACCTAGAAGTTGATAAACAATTTTATTGGGTCGCTTCTCTATGCTAGCTTTTCAACTTTGTTATCTGTGCTTTCTTGTTCCTGAGGCCTTCCCTTTTCATTCCTCTTGTTGAGAAAGCTGGGATTTTGGTGACCTTGCATTGCTGCAGACTTCCATGTGTGTGGCCAGCCACTGAGAGTGCAGGGGGAGACTAAGGAAAACTGTTACTTTACTCACAGTACTTCTGACGCTATATGTGTGGGGTTTTTCCCTCCTACCAAAACCCAGTTCTTCAAGTCTGGAGACCAGAGGGATGTCCTACAATTTAATTCAGTTCTACCTGGAGTTAGCTCAGATTCCATGGTTAAGTCCTGTGGGACTTGCCCCCACTTCAGATGCTGGTCTCAAGTCCTGGGTTATCAGTTGTCCTTTTTACCAAGTGGCTATATAAATCAGGGGTTTCCATGACCCTGTCTTCAGGTTTGAATATCTGCTATAATGACTCAGAGTTCAGGCAAACACTTTATTTAACATTTACTAGCTTATCACAAATGATATCATGAAAGATACAAACGGGTATGTAGGTGAAGAGGTACATAGTGCAAGGTCTGGAAGCGTCTTGAGCACAGGAGCTTCTGTTCATGGAATTAGGCTGTGCCACCTTTTCTAGCTTTGGGTGGGTTCACAAACTCAGAATCTCTCTGAATCCCATTGGTTAAGGGTTTTATGGAGGTTCCATTATGTAGGCATGATTGATCAAATTGTTGGCTATTTCTGATTAACTCGATCCCTAGTCCCTCTCTCCTCCCCTGGGGTTGGGGGATGGGGTTGAAAATTCCATCCCTCTGATTGTTAATCTGGTGACCAGCCCCCATCCTGGAGCTATCTCACCCCCCCCCCCCAGTCGTCTTATTAGCATACAAAAAGACACTCTTATCACTCCGGAGATTCCAAGGATCTTAGAAGCTCTTGTGTCAGGAACTGGGGTCAAAGACCAAATATTAGAACAAAAGATGCTCTTAGCACCCCTATTTATCAGGAAATAACAAGAGTTTTAGAAGTTCTGTGTCAGGAACTGGGGGCAGAGACCAAATATCTATTTCTTATGTCAAAAGAAAAAAAGCAGTGGGGATTTACCCATCCTCATGGGACTGCAGTTTCATTGATGGGAGAAGAATGTTCCTTCTCTGTTTTGGCTCCTGCAGGCTCCCATTTTGCCACTCCTGTTGAAGCCATAACATTTCTTGGTGGCTGGGACAGACACACACACACACACACACACACACACACATCAAGTTTTAAACAAAAAACCCTGGGGCATTTCTGTAGCGTTCTAATCTTAGGAGCTCCCTTTTCTGTTTTTTGAGTCAGAAGTACAGGGCTTCTTCTGGAGCTCTCTGTTGGCACCCCAGTGCCTACTTCAGGCATCACATTTTGTTGATCAGGCAGGGGGATCTTGGAGGAAAAGAAAATGGGAAAACCCAGCACTGATTTGTGGTAGTTTGAATTTTGTTCTTCCTTGATCTGTCTGCTACTATTTACTTGTCAGGGTTCACATATAGTTGATTCATATATGCAGACTTCTGAGCTGCATTCAGTGGGAGAGACAGAATGGACTATGTTTACTCCATTTAATCGGTAATTAGAATGGCCAGTGGCATTTCTTAGAAGTCTCCTAAAAACAAATGTGGGAAAGAATTCAGTGTAGCTGAATAGGTGTTTGTGTCCAATATTATTATGCTGTATATCCCAGATTATGGGAAAAGTATGGTTAGATAACGTTAGAGGAAAAGGGAAGAGGTTTTCGTTGTTAACAGCACTGCCTGTTAAGCTTTGTCTGAGGTTTGTGGGAGAGAAAGGAGTACGTCTATAGCTAACTGCTGGGAACGTTCCAGCTGCAGCAACTTATAGTAGGCTGCTGTTTGTGATGGAGTAGAACATTTCCTTTTTGTAGGAGATCAACAGTGAGAGCCATCAACTTCCTCCTTAAAGCCTGAACCCTTGACTATGACATTAAAGATTGCTTTCAAGGAGGTTTCCCTTCTAGTCTTTCTCTTCCCCCCTCCTCTCCCGTAAGTACCTCCTTATATACCTTGCTTTCAAGCCATTTTGGGGATGTCTGGATAGGCTGGGGCCTTTCACATTTCCACGACTTGGAGCGCAGAACTTGTCCATTAGTCGTTCTCTTCACTTTTTTTCCATTTATTAGAAGTTCACTCTTTCACTTAAAGAAAGGATTCTTCATGAAATCATTTTCTGTATTAGCAATATGTACGTGCTCTGGTTAATTATTTTTTTTTAGTGTTTATTTTTGAGAGAGAGAGGGAGAGAGAGACAGAGTGTGAGTGGAGGAGGGGCAGGGAGAGAGGGAGACACAGAAGTGAAGCAGGCTCCAGGCTATGAGCCATCAGCAAAGAGCCGGAGTCCGGGCTAGAACTCAGAGACCTCAAGATCATGACCTGAGCTGAAGTTGGATGCTTACCTGACTGAGCCACCCAGGCTCCCCTGATTAATTACTTCTGATTGTGTAGAAGTCTCTTTTGTGCTAGACAGAACTCCTGGAAGGAAGGGGACTGATGTCCCATCTCCTTATACCCTGTCGTAGCAGAGTACCGATGAGAAATGTTGAGTGAGTCAGGGAAGGGAGAGGGGATGCGTTCAGGGTCTATTTAATGGTAAAAAGATATGGTGAGTGGAGCATAAAATAGTTGAATTACAAGAGAGACTGAAAAGCAGAGACCAGTACTGTATAAGTGGAATTATGAGCTTATGTTTTTGGGGAAAATATTTTGTTACTTTGAGTTCTGGAAACAATAGTCCTTTTCCTTGTCTTTTTATTACATATGGTTTTTCTTTTGGAGGGGTGGCCCTTTCTCTTGTTCTTTCTGTCCATAGAGCCAGCTGCCACAGATTTTTCTACCTTGTGTTGTCCAGATGTTCACCTTAATTTGAATATGTTTATTTATTCTTTCATACAAAAGAGGCATGTGGACAGCTGCACAAGGTATTCTTTCCTAAACCAGCCAGACATTTGGATTGGAAAAAAGTAGGATTTTGAAATGAAAGACCAGTAGCTTGTGCCTGTTAAACCATTGATCTTTCCCTTGCCCATTGCTGCTGCCAGGTCGGGTACCACTTTACTTCCATCTCTCTAATGGATCCTGTCACAAATCTGTTTCCAAAATTAAAGAACTAATTCATCCTGAAATCTGAGATGCAGTACGCCTTTCTATGGACTAGAGTCTATACCCTGGGACTTTGGTTGCATTTGGGAAGCTTACTGAAGTTATTAAGCACACTTGGGCTTTTGTGTGGTGACATTCAGCCGTGACCTCGCAGAGTGGACTGTGCAACCTGTGAGAGGCAGTACCGTGGGAGGTGGGTCATGCTTTAGCCTAGCAGGTAGCTTGATCTCCTCTGACACACTTATGTGTTCTTCCTCCTTTTTCACTTGTAGTCTCTATCTTCTCTGGTGCTTCAATTCCAAGGAAGGTGGAAGATGGGAGCCCCAGATTTGCCTCAGTCCTGATTCCTGGGCTCTTTATCTGATTGTGTTTCTTGTGGTCTCCAGACTAAATCCCCAAAGAGGGACTTCTCAGCTTTTATTCCATTCCTGGTAGCGAGGCCCAGTCACAGAGCCACAGGTAGATTCCGTGAATAGCAAAAATTGCTTTAGTTCTAACAAATTATTGAGGTTAATTACTAGGCTTAGAGCTCATTCAGAGTACCCATCCTATCCTATGGAGAAGAATTTTCTTGTTTGGGAGATGGAGAGAAAAAAAGATTATTTATTTTTAGAGAGAGAATAAAAACATTTCCCAGATGTTTTTGATGGTTTCACGTATCCTCTCTGCTCACTGAGAATGAGTGTGTTGACAAAAACTTTTTGAGCTGCTTAGCTGCTTTTGATGATTGCTGCTTCAAGTAAGGGAGCTAACTGTAGAATGCCAAGAATTTTATGGCGAGGACCATTTACGTGGTCGATTTTTTGTTATTGTTAATAATCATCTGAAGCTCTTGGTGAGAAAGCAAGCAGTCACAGGCTATATAGAAGTCAAGGGCTTTCATATCCTTTGTGAACCCAGCAGCAGTTTTGGACGATTTAGGGAATGGAATCTGAGGTTGGAAAGCCAGCTTTTGGAGCTCCTAGGAATGCCTTTTTATCTGGTAGAGGGGCTGCTCTGGAAAAGACACTTACCATCGAGCTGCACCAAGGGAGAAACGGTAACATGTGTTACCTAAAGCTAGGTTGCATTTGTGGCTGTGGTAATTTAGGAACTACATGATGATTTTCATATACCTATTTGAATGCCCGATCAGATTGGCAGTAAGGGTTTGTTGATATTTTTCATGGCCATCTTAAAAAGTTTTAGCTGTTTCATTTAGAGAATAATATTCACAATTTTTGCTTTTTAGCTTAAAATAAAAATACACATGCTCTATTTCCTGTGGTAAGAAATACAAAATTTTAAAGAGTCCTGACCTCTAATTTAGGCTGGTGGGATAAATCAGACTTCATCTTCCTGTCCCAAATTCCCAGGAAAGAGAAACACTTAAAAAAAAAGCTGAAAGAAAAATAACCAGAATTTTGGCGCAAAATGGTGGGAAGTATGGTCCTGAAATGATGAGGAATTTCTGTAAGATAGATGGTGGATGTGTTCATTTGATAGGACACCCCGGTCTAACACGGGAGAAAATGGCTCCAAAAGGTGGACCAGCTTCCGAGGAGAAAGGTCCAGAGTAGGAAGGAGGACCTGGGACAATTGACAGGAGGTCTGGCTTGGAAATCTCGTGGTCATCCAGCTGGGTGATTCCTCCATGCTCAGTTTCTATCTGGGGAGTGGTTGGTAAACTGGTAGCACCGTATCTTGGAATTCTTTAGGAGTTAAGAAAGAATAAAGTAGATGTCTGCCTATGGACAGAACATCTATCTCTAAGACACATTAGAGATTGAAAAAGAACTTAGAAAAGGGCACTGGAATAATACTGTTGATGATAAAACATTTTATAGTTTTATAGTTAGATACATTACATAAAAAGCATAGACCAGGGGTGCTCAGCAGTGTCACTTTCGACATTTTGGCTGTCATGTGTTGTAGGGTATTTTGAATCCTTGGCCTTTACCCCCTAGACACCAGTAGCATCCTTCCATCCCACGGTTTTTTGTTGTTGTGTTGTTTGTTTGTTTTCATTTTTTTTTTTTTAGTTGATTTATTTTGAGAGAGCAGGGGAGGGGCAGAGAGAGACAGAGAGGGAGAGAATCCCAATCTGTCAGTGCAGAGCCTGATGCAGGGCTTGAACCCACGAACTGTGAGATCATGACCTGAGCCAAAACCGAGAGTCGGACACTCAACCAACTGAGCCACCTAGGCGCCCTCCTCCAACCCACAGTTTTGACAAGACTGCCTCTAGACATTGCCGACTGTGTCTTGCAAGACAAAATTGTTTCATTTCCCCTGGCATAGACAAAGGTCTAAGAATACATACTCACCTGAGAAGTGACTTTTGGAGAGAAAACATTATAATGGGGACAGAGGTATGGTTAGTGGAGTGGTTAGCTTTATTTTGAAAAAGAATAACATTTAAGGATTATGTGTAATTAAAAAAAATAATGGGATGCCTGGGTGGCTAAGTGTTCTCTCAATTTTGGCTCAGGTCATGATCTCACAGTTGGTGAGATGGAGCCCCACTTCAGGTCTGTGCTGACAGTGGAGTCTGCTTGGGATTCTCTTTCTCCCCTTCTCTCCCTCTCCCCCTCTCAAAATAAATGAACTTAAAAATGTTTAAAAAGAAACCAAAACATACTTTTTCTTCTTTACAGGATCTCTCTCCTATTAAATTTAAAAATGGTTAATGGTCAAAAGGAGAAATACAGATAGCTCATGAGTGTGGAAAATATACCAAAAGTCATTGATAATTAGGGAATGCAGACTTAAAAAATTGAAGAATCATTATTTTTCTCCACTAGTTAATTAAAATCAGAAAGATCAGTTATTTAGTGGTGGTACAGGGAAATTCATCTCCAGTAGACATGTTAATTGATGTAAGCTTTTAAGTGTGTAGTTTGTAGCATTTAAACTTTCAAATATTTTGCTTACAGAAATACATACATACATGGCTACAGATTGGCTTGTTAAGGGAAAGCCTATTGCAGTTTATAATCCCTGCAAATTGGTAACAGTATCCATTATTGGAAGAATGGTTAGATAAATTGTGGTTTACCCAGGGTCCTAGGACATCTGCAACAGTTAAGCTAGTTGCAAGAATAACCTATAGTGTGATACAATTTATGGGAGGCAAATATTAAGCACACGATAAAACCATGCATTTTCATGCCTATATGTGCATGTGAACATGTTTAGGTAAGACTAGAAGGACACACGTAAAACTGTTGGCAATTGCTTTTAAGGTAGGAAGTGGGAGTCCTTTAAGGCGGTGGGGAGCAGTGGTTATCTTTATTGCTTGAACTCTGTTTTCTTTTCTTTTTTATTTTTTTTTATTTTTTTTATTTTTTTGTTCAACAATTATTTTATTTTTGGGACAGAGAGAGACAGAGCATGAATGGGGGAGGGGCAGAGAGAGAGGGAGACACAGAATCGGAAACAGGCTCCAGGCTCCGAGCCATCAGCCCAGAGCCCGACGCGGGGCTTGAACTCACGGACCGCGAGATCGTGACCTGGCTGAAGTCGGACGCTTAACCGACTGCGCCACCCAGGCGCCCCGATGTTTTCAAAATCATAGTAGTTAGAGGGCCTGGGTGGCTCAGTCAGTTAAACCTCCAATTCTTTTTTTTTTTTTTAATTTTTTTTCAACGTTTTTTATTTATTTTTGGGACAGAGAGAAACAGAGCATGAACGGGGGAGGGGCAGAGAGAGAGGGAGACACAGCATCGGAAACAGACTCCAGGCTCCGAGCCATCAGCCCAGAGCCTGACGCGGGGCTCGAACTCACGGACCGTGAGATCGTGACCTGGCTGAAGTTGGACGCTTAACCGACTGCGCCACCCAGGCGCCCCTAAACCTCCAATTCTTGATTTCAGCTCAGATCATGTTCTCTGTGTTCATGATATCAAGCCCCGTGTTAGACTGTGCACTGACAGTGTTGAACCTACTTGGGATTCTCTCCCTCCCTCTCCCCCCTCTCCTGCTTGTGCTCTGTCTCTCTCAAAATAAAGAAATAAACATTAAAAAAAATAAAAATAGTGTATATTCATACATTCCTTGGGTGATTAAAAGAAAACAAACATTTGGGATGCCTGGGTGGCTCAGTCAGTTGAGTGTTTGACTTTAGCTCAGGTCATAATCTCATGGTTTGTGGGTTCAGGCCCTGCGTTGAGTCCTGTGCTGACAGTTCAGAGCCTGGAGCCTGCTTCAGATTTTTTGCTCCTTTTCTCTTGGCCCCTTCATCCCTCCCTCCCTCCCTTCCTCTCTCTCTCTCTCTCTCTCTCTCTCTCTCTCTCTCTCTCTCTCTCTCTCTTTCTCTCTCAAAAATAAACATTAAAAAAATAAAATCCCCAAATTTAGGAACCTCTAGATGGTTCATTTTTTATGCATAGTGTCATCAATTTGTGGCACATATTGAGCAATGGTAAGTGATGGCTCCAGTAGTTTTTTGAGATCTCATGACTTTGTTGGCTATCTGTATTTTAAATTATTAGAATTGACATGTAGCTATTCATATGCTTTGGAAGTACTTTTTAAAAACACCCTAATTACAATTGGAAGTAACTCCTTAATCGTATCTCTCAAATTTCACTCTGCCATTGTTTCAGAAATTTGTATTCAGAACTATGATATATGTAGGTTTGTCTTCATCATTAGAGTCCTGAATGCATGTGGGATAGCTTTTGTTTAGCAAGTAGAAAATGATTACAGTCTGGAGCTGAGCCCATACTCTTATTATTAATATTTTTCTTAACTCTTCCTTTGTTTTCCTCCCTTGGTGCAGTTTTTCTTAGGTGATAATATTTACATTTTCTATATAGCTAAGCTCTACAAATGTATTCTTTCATCATTGCTGGTCAGTGATAGGCTGCAAATTGTGATTGAATCTTTATTGTGTGTGTGTGTGTGTGTGTATATATACACGTGTGTGTGTGTGTGTGTGTGTGTGTGTGTGTGTGTGTGTGTGTGTGTGTATTATATTCAGGTAATCTCTACACCCAGTATGGGGCTTAAACCCACAACCCTGAGATCAAGAGCCACATGCTCCACTGACTGAGTCAGCCAGGTGGCTCTGTGTAGTTTGTTTTTGTTTTTGTTTTTGTTTTTAATTGTAATATATATATATAGAATGTACAATTTAACACTTTATTAACTTTTAATTGTATAATTCAGTACATTCACAGTGTTGTGCCACCATCACAACCATCTGTTTCCAGAACTTTGTGATTGAATCTGTAGATTTTATAAGATCTCTTTCTGGGTTGTCTTTTGTCTTTATGGCCATATGTTTGGCTACTGATAGTGGTTTTGTTCCCATCTTGGGGACTTCTAGTTAGGTTTGTGAGGTACACATGCACATATCTGTTAGCTGTTTCTCTGTGGTGGGATCTCTTTGAAAAGTAGTATTAGTCTGCAATCAGAGAGTTGTTGTACATTGTGTGTGTACCGAGCTTTCCCAAATAGTTACAGGGAGAATAAAGTAAAATATCCTTGTGTGCCCAACCATTACATTTAAACTGACATGAAAGACTAGTCTCCTGTTTTTCTTTCTTTCTTTTTTTTTTTAAATATGAAATTTATTGTCAAATCGGTTTCCATACAACACCCAGTGCTCATCCCCACAGGTGCCCTCCTCAATACCCATCACCCACCCTCCTTCCCTCCCACCCCCCATCAACCCTCAGTTTGTTCTCAGTTTTTAAGAGTCTCTTATGTTTTATTTCTTTTTTTAAAAAACACATTTAAGTTTATTTATTTATTTTGAGAGAGACAGAGACAGTGGGAGAGGGGCAGAGTGAGAGAGGGAGAGAGATAATCCCAAGCAAGGTCCATGCTCTCAGTGCACAGCCCAATGCGGGGCTCGAACTCAAGAAACTGGGAGATCATGACTTGAGCCAAAACCAAGACTTGGTTGCTTTAACCAACTGAGCAACCCAGGTGCCTCACCTGTTTTTCTTTCTTGTTTTGCATTTGTTGTTCAACCCAGAGAAGGCTGGCTTCTATTTGCTATTCTAGTAAGTTGGTCCCCACAATTGCCAGACATGTAATTTGTTAGATCCAGTAGCTACTACTCTGAATCCCCATCTTAGTCACTGTGTCTGTGGCATGCAGCCCTGATGACTGTCCCTGTGTTTCCATGGCTTTCTTCTCCCTTTACATCCTCTGGCCTCTCAGGGCTCTGTGCATCTGATGCCCTCCACCCGCTGCTGGAGTGCCTCCTCGAGTGCCTTCTGTCTCCAGAGTCGTCTTTGTCAGGTTAATTCTAACTTTCTCTTCATTGGCTGCAGTTATTAATCAAACATTTATAGTCTAGGTCACTGCGCTATGGGCCAGAAGTTTCTCGCACAGCAGAGCTCACAGCATAGTGGATTAAAAAAATGAACATGAAACTTCCCAATTTTTATGTAACAGCATTATTGAGGTACAATTTGCATATCATAAAATTTACCATTTTTAAGTGTACAGTTTAAAGAGTTACAGTAAATTAAAAATTTTTTTAATGTTTATTTTTGAGAGAAAGAGAGAGACAGACACAGTGTGAGTGGGGGAGGTGCAGAGAGAGAGGGAGACACAGAATCCGAAGCAGGCTCCAGGCTCTGAGCCATCAGCCCAGAGCCGACGCGGGGCTCGAACTCACGGACTGTGAGATCGTGACCTGAGCTGAAGTCGGAGGCTCAACCGACTGAGCCACCCAGGGACCCCCCCCCCAAATTTTTTTAATGTTTATTTTTGAGAGAGACACTGCATGAGTAGGGGAGGGACAGAGAGAAAGGGAGACACAGAATTTAAAGCAGGCTCTAGGCTCTCAGCTGTCACACGGAGCCTGAAGCAGGGCTTGAACTTATGGACCGTGAGATCATGACCCGAGCTGAAGTCTGATGCTTAACTGACTGAGCCACCCAGGCGCCCCACCACTGTCCAGTTTTTAGCATGTTGCCATCACCCAAATGGATCCCTCATGTCCATTTATAGTCCTTCCTTGTTCCACTTCCATCGAGGTAGCCACTCATCTGCTTTCTGTCTATAGTTTTGCATTCTCTAGAAACTTCAACTAAATGGAATTTTATAATTGTTGGGGGTTTTTTTGTGTCTGTGTGCTTTTCACTTAGCATAGTGCTTTTAAGATTCATTTGTGGTTGCATTGATCAGTTCCTCCTCCCTCTGCCTTTGGCTGAGTACTGTTCTATTGTATGAATATAACACATTTTATTCATTTACCAGTTGCTGTGCATTTGGATTGCTTCCAATTTTTAATTACTATGAATAATGCTGTTATGAACATGTGTATACATGTCTGTATGAACATGTATTATCATTTCTCTTGTGTATATACTTAGGATTGGAATTGCTGGACCATTTGGTGACTATACTTACACTTTAGGTATTGCCAGACTGTTTTCCAAAGCAGCTGCACCAGTTTACATTCCCACTAGTAGCGTATGAGGGTTCAAATTACTTCTCTTTCTTGCCAGAGCTTGATATTATCTTTTTCATTATAGTCATTCTGGTCAGTGAGAATTGGTATTGCATTGTGAATAATGGTGTCTTGAGAAGAGCAAAAGTTTTAAATTTTGATGAATTCCAGTTTCTCAAATTTCTTCTTTTTTGGATCAATTGCAGGACACTGACATCTATGGAGCATATCACTTGAGCTTCCTTGTGCTTTGTCTCTGTTCAGCTATTTAAGATATCAAGCAGATCCCTTTATCCCCCTCCACATCCTTGCCTTGTCTGTGTTTGGACAGTACTCGCATTCTTTTAGGGTCGTAGTGACTGTTGAGCCCTCTTCCCCAGCTCTGCTTATGTTCTTCCTGCTCTGGGCCCCTTCAGGACTGGGGTGATCATGGTTTCCCACTCTCGCTAGTCCCTGGAAACCTCACCATCCTCGGGTGGTTTTTCTAACCCTATTCACACATCTGTGTTATTTTCAGGTAAACATGTTTGATGGTGTCCCTTTATTCCTAGAGAATCCTGACTGAACTAATGTAGACTGAAAAGCCTTTCTGAGAGAGGGAGTGGAAAACAGTGGCCTATGAGCTAATTCTGGCCCATCACATGGTTTTGTAAATAAAGCTTTATTGAAACACAGCCATGAGCATTTGGTTTTGTACTGTGTGTGGCTGTTTTTGTGCTACAAAGGCAGAGTTGAGAGGTTTGATGGAGTCTGTGCTCTGCAAAACCTAAAATATTTATGGCCCTTTACAGAAAAAGTTTGCTGACCCTAGCTCTGTTGTATTTAAGGTAGCTCACAGAATCTCCAGGAGGGCCACAAGTCATAGATAGCCCCGTCAGGTGAAATGAATCTGTTCAAGAACAGTCCCCACTTCCACTCCTGACCATTCTTGGCAATTGTGATGTTCTGGGATAGACCCAAAAGTTCTTCTAGAGCTGTTCTATGAGATCTGCCTGCAGGAGTACCACTTCACAGTACTCTGACTTCTTGGGGTGTGCCTGATTGGTGGAACTGAGATCACACATATGCACGCTAATTACAAGGGAGTCTGGGAAGTATTCTTTGCTTTTTGTCCTTGATAGTAGAGGAAAGTAATTTAGAAAGGAATGTTGGAATGGTCATTTTGGTGAGTCTTCCTACAGCATGGGAAGTTACTAACCACTATTAATTGTTTTTGTTTTTAACATCCCTTGTTATGAAATTTATTCTTATTCTCCCTCTCCTGCCCATAAACCAACCCAAAGAAAAAAACCCCTAAAATAGTTAAATGTTAAGGAAGTAACCCCTGTCCTAGAAGATGGTAAGGATACATCTGCCACAGTGCTATCAGTGCCAAAAGTAGACAACAATCCATCAGAGCAAGAGAATTTACTCCTGTGAACACAGCAAATAGTAGGAGCGTCAGTGTGGTAGTGTTGGTCGTCAGCTCACAAGCCCCACGGCAGGGTGTGATCCTTCTGTGCTGTTGTGGCAAATGAAGTGGGGTGTGTCACAGCTAAGGGACACGGGCCTGTCAAGAACCGTGTGTTACTCTAGTCTTCACTGTGAGATTTTACTCTCCTTGCAAGCTAACGAGTTAGCTCTCATGGTTTCATGGTGCTCATAGTAGATAAAAGGCTGCTGGGTGACAGATGAATGGCTGTTTACTGCTCACAACCATGGCAATGGCCGCATTATCAGCATTTTTGCTCTCGTTCCCCAAGTCCCAGTTCCCAGAAGGTGATATGAAGAGGAGGATACCTGCACCTGAATGGTTTGAGCTAGAGTTTTTCTCACGTTAATGGACCATTAGCATCTCTGCCCATCGCTCCCCAGTTCTTCTCTTCCAGGGCTGTTGGCTATTCAAACACTTGTGCAAACATAGTTTGAGACAAAGGCAGTTGGTGCCTTACTCACGTGATGCACAGAAATACAAAATACTGATGGAAAATTTTGCCAACGAGGGTCAAGGATTGCTACCTTTTGTAGCAAGCAGCAAACAAGTGTCCCTCCATCAGGAGGCAAGTAGTTCTGTGATAGTAAAACATGTACCCATAGTGACTTAGATGCCTGGCATATGTGACTGGTTACAGAAACTGCTCAGGATGAAGAGCTGGTTTAGACTTCCAGCGATTTGGAATACTGAGCAAACATGTTTGGGGTGCTCAGACCCATGGTGAACTCCGGGTGCCAGAAGTGTATCACCACCAGTTATTTTCCTCTTGGAGAACCTCTTAGACTGATCTGGCCATATTCTAACGAAATCACTATTTCCAGCTCACTAATCTGGTTCTTCTCATGAAGAAGAATTAAGTTGGGGACCCGTTGGTGACTCAGTTGATTAAGTGTCTGATTTCAGCTCAGGTCATGATCTCATAGTTTGTGGGTTTGAGCCTCATGTTGGGCTCTGTGCTGACAGTTCAGAGCCTAGAGCCTGCTTCTGAGTCTGTGTCTCTCTGTCTCTGTCTGCCCCCGCCCCTCTGTCTCTTTCTCTCAAAAAGAAATATAAGAAAAAAAAAAAAGAATGAAGTTGGTGCTTATGGCAGTGATTATACTTGAGATGTTATTACAAGTAATAGATACTGATATTACAGAATATGGTAGTTTAAATAGGATGACATTCAAATATTCTCTCACATCTAACAATTTTAGGTTAGGGAGGTCAGTGTATTTCTGTGGATGTACAGGGGCTTTGGTTCTTGTACAAGAAGGGGCTGCCTTCTTGCTCTGTTATCCCTGAGGGCATGGATGGGTAAACTTTGCCTGGACAGACTCAGAGTAAATATTTCATGTCTCTGTCCCAAGTACTCAAATTTATAGTTCTAGCACAAAAGATGCCCTTAATAGGTATAGCTGTGCTCCTATAACACTTTTAGCAAAGCAAGCATTGGGCTGATTTTGGCCCCCACTATAATTTGCTGTCCCTTGTCCTATGAAGTTGCCTTAGTTTGCATAGTTGAACTTGGTTCCCACAACATCTGTGTTCCAGGATAAAGGAGAGAACATGGCCAGAATTCAGAGAAATAAGATTGTGTTTAAGTTGTAGATAATTTGGAAGTTGTATGTTTCACATTCTGGTCCCAGTGACTCAAACTTGTTTTATTCACTGATGTGAGACTCTTAGTCTGAGAAATCTTATTTCTAGCTGGACAGTCATGTGCCATGAGAGTAGGGGAATGAAGGTTTTTGGGCACAATAGCGATCTGCCATAGTGGTATGATATCTGTAATTTATTTTTAGTGTTTATTTTCAGAGAGAGAACATGAGCAGGGAGGGACAGAAAGAGTGGGAGAGAGAGAATCCCAAGTAGGCTCCACACAGAAATAGTCCTCAACTTTTTCCGAATGCCTCAATCTCTACAGTGTCGGCACTCATCCAATTTGCTGGGGTTGTAGATTTCATCTTCTGCATCTCTGCAGCCTTTTCTTTCAGCACAATATTTTACAAATTTTTTTTTTAAGTTTTTATTTTTGAGAGAGAGGGACAGAGTGCAAGTGGGGGAAGGGCAGAGAGAGAGGGAGACAGAATCTAAGAGAGAGGCAGGCTCCAGGCTCTGAGCTGTCCGCACAGAGTGGGACACAGGGCTCATACCCATGAGCTGCAAAATCATTACCTGAGCCGACGTCAGATGCTTAACTGACTGAGCCACCCAGGCACCCCCACAAAATCTTTCTGAAAATTCTTTCTGATGTTGACAAAAGCATGTCCTCTCTTGTTCCAATGACAAACACATCTGTTTCATACACTGCAGTTCAGGCCCCTTCTGCCTTGGAGTTGGCCAGTTCTTGACACATGGATGCGAGAGCAGATGTGAGGAATGTCACCGCCATCCTGCTTTCTGAGGACTCAGTGCAGAGCCTGACACAAGGCTAGATGTCCAGAATCGTGAGATCATGATCTGAGCCAAAATCAAGAGTCAGGTGCTTAGCCAACTGAGCCACCCAGACACCCCTATCTTATTTTATTTTTGGCAGTCCCTCTATTCAGTCAGATCATGAACTAAGCCAAAGTCAGGCCCTTAACTGACAGAGCCACCCAGGTGCCCCTTATTTTATTTATTTTTAAATGCTTATTTTTGAGCGAGAGAGCAGGGGAAAGGCAGAGAGCGAGCATGAATGAATGAATGAATGAATCCCAAGCAGGCTCCTTGTTGTCAGTACAGAGCCAAACTTGGGGCTCGAACTCATGAACTGTGAGATCATGACCTGACTCAAAACCCAGAGTCGGTGCATAACTGGCTGAGCTACCCAGGCACTCCCAGGGATGTCTTTTAAAAGCATTTACAACTTGCCGTATCTCAGTCAAGACTAAATCTTTTTTTTTTTTTTTAACTTCATTATTATTATTATTTTAGAGCATGTGGGGAAAGTGGAGCAGAGAGAGAGAGAATGTTGGGCTCCTTGCTGGGCATGGAGCCTACTTGACTCGGAGCTTGATCTCATGACTATGAGATCATGACCTGAGTCAAAATCAAGAGTTGGACCTTAAACCACTAATGTCACCTGAAGACTAAATTTTTAAGTAAATGGATTTTTGTTGATGACATTAGTGGTTTAATATATAGCAGTATGGATATTAGAAATGGATGCTTCTTACTGAAATTAGTGCTATTCAAGATATTTGGATTGGCTGAAATATTTCAGAGACCTTTCACCCTGGCATGGACAAGATATAAAAATCTAGTAGGGCATTTACCTTTAGGGATTCTGCTCTGTTCTTGAATTCCATATTTTTGGTGTCCCACCATCAGAGAGGAGGATTTCTGGTAGTCTTATAGCAACTGTAAAGATAGGAAAATCTTGCCTTTGGAGTTTAATTATGCATTCCTTGGTGACCCTTTCATGCAAGATGGTAATCAGATAAGAATTAGGATTTTATTCAGCATGTGGAACAGGTTATATGCTGTCTTGCTGAGAAATGTTTGCTTAATAAATGTATCTGTTGCAGACTTTGGACTGAGTTGCTTTTATTATAAACTTTAGCAAGATGGGTTAAAGGAGTAGCTGATCCTCACCCAGCTCTTTCTGTTCAACTTTTTGGTGTTTACCATCCTCTCCAGTAAGAACCTAAGAGTTGTATATGATGACCGAATTGGCTGAAATTTGTTCGTTCATTTTTTTCTTTTAATTTTGTGCTAAGAACACTCAACATGAAATCTGGCCTCTTAACAGACTGTAAGTGTAAAATACATTTTTGTTGAATGTAGTTACAATGCTTATTCATCTGTATAGCTGGAACTATGCCTGTTGATAACTCCCCATTTCTTCCTCCTTTTGCAGCTGGTAACCACCATTCAGCAGTCTTTGATCTTATGAATTTGACTGTTTTAAATGTCTTCTGTAAGTGGAATCATGCAGTATTTTGTCTGTGTCTGGCTTATTTCATTTAGTATAATGTCCTCAAGTTCATTCATGTGGTCACACATTGCAGAATTTCCATTTTTAAAGAGACTTAATAGTATTCAATTGTGAGTGTATATCATACTTTCTTTATCCATTTAGTTGTAAATGGATATTCAGAATGTCTCTAAACACATTTTAGCTATTGTGGATAGTGCTGCAGTGAACCTGGAAGTGCTAATAGCTCTTTGAGATCCTGATGTCACTTTTTTTTTTTTTTTGGATACATATCCAGAAGAGGAATTGCTAGATCATATGGTAGTTCTTTCTTTCCTTTAAAAAAAATTTTTTTTAACCTTTATTTATTATTGAGAGACAGACACAGAGCTTGAGCAGGGGAGGGGTAGAGAGAGGGGGAGACAGAATCTGAAGTAGGCTCCAGGCTCTGAGCTGTCAGCACAAGAGCCCAAAGGAGGGGCTCAAACCCAGGAACTGTGAGTTCATGACATGAGCCAAAGTCGGATGTTTAACCAACTGAGCCACCCAGGCCCCCCTCCTTTTTTTTTTTTTTTTTTTTTTATGTAAAGTCCCAACGTGGAGCTCAAACTCATGACCCTATGGTCAAGGGTCACATGCTTCACCAGTTGAGCCAGTGATGTGCTCCATGGTAGTTCTTCTTCTTTTTTTTAATGTTTATTTTTGAAAGAGCGAGAGAGTGCTCATGCAAGCAGGGAGGAGCAGAAAGAGGCAGGGAGAGAGGATCTGAAGCGGGCTCTGCACTAACAGCAGAGAACCTGATGCGGGACTTGAAGTCACGAGCCATGAGACCATGACCGGAGCTTAACTGGACGCTTAACCAGAGCCACCCAGGCTCCCTCTTTTATGTTCTTCTTACACCACCAGTGACCCCTCCTTTGCTGCTTTTGTCAGAAGGTGATCTTGTCTCTTGCTTCACACACTACATAGGAACTGCCAAAGGTCAGAGCCTTTAATTTCTGCAACAAGTCTGTAAATTTACCTGTATTTATACCCATTCTTGGCATTTTCCTGCTATTTAGAAGGAAAGAAACATTCCTGATCTTATCCCTGCTGCATTCTCTGTACTGGTGGCTCGAGAATGTCTGTGGAGAGGAGCTTCTAGGCAGCACAGTGCCTGGGGAATGGGTGCTTGGGGGGCTTGTCTTGGACTGCACAACAAGCTGTTTGTTCTTCTGCCCCTCCTGCTTGTCTTTCCTGTCTTCTTTTCTTTTCCTTCGTCTGTTTTTCTTTTTAAATCCTGGCGTGTGTGTGTGTGTGTGTGTGTGTGTGTGTGTGTGTGTGTGTGAGAGAGAGAGAGAGAGAGAGAGAGAGAGAGAGAGAGAGAGATGATCTCTATCCTCTGTTTCCCCTTACCTCCTAGCTCTGACACTCAGTTGTCAAAAACCATTCACTGTGAATTTTTCATCTCTCAAGTGTTTTTTAGCTTCTTACTTTCTAGAAGAGTCCTTCTTAAGGGCATTTGTTCAAGCATTTCCTAAGCTAAAAAAATGGACAAAACACTTCAAACCTTTTCTCAGCGATCACTCTGCTTCTCCCACCCTTTACAACCAACCATACTTAACTCTGCACTCCCGCCATTCCACAGTCCCTTTCACCTTTTCCTTGTGGTCTTAGCACATTGATAATTGCTTTTGCTAAGCGTTTGTTTTCATACTTGGTGTCTCCTTGCCCCTCTTCCATCCTTCCCATCACTCCTTGCCGCTTCACCCAGGGGCCAAAGTAAGAAAATATGGTTCTAGTCCTTCTAGTTTCTTTTCATTCCTTTGTTTTTGACTGTATTCTCAGAAATGCAAATAAAGACTCAGCAAACCCTTTGATTCCATGATTGATTCTGGGACAGTTCCCTTTACTGATAGGAAAATAGGATTTTAGGAAATTGAGAGTTTTGCAACTAGCAAAAACCTATTCTCTTTTCCCTGTAATTTTTAATTTTTGGCTTTGTCACTTTGCAAATTGTATAAGTTATGACAGAAGAAAAATAGTAAAGTCACTAATTCTACCATCTGCAAATAATCATGAATAAATGTGTCATGGTGTTACACCTGTAGTTTTACAAAATGGAATCAAAGCAAATGTAATATTTACTGACTTAAATTCTCATGTTTTATTTTCTAGGGGTGAATTGCCTTTCTAGAATGATGTGCAAGAATGCTAGTCTGTTGACATTTGTATGTCTCTTTGGACACATTGTATAGAATAGAAAGAAAGGTTCTTCTTCGTGCCCCCCCCCCCCCCATCGTTAGAAATAGGATTTTATCTGGTTTTTAAAAATGTTTTTTTCTGGGGCACCTGGCTGGCTCAGTCAGTGGAGTTTGAGCCCCATGTTGGGTGTACAGATTACTTAAATAAAATCTTTAAAAAAAATGTTTTTTCCCCCTGGTTTTTCAAATTAAGATTGTTGCAGTTGGCATTCTTTTCATTGCCTTTTCAGTGTTTTTTTTTTTTTTTCCCCTAGAGTTTATTTACTTATTTTGAGAGAGAGAGAGTGTGAACAGGGGAAGGGCAGAGAGTGAACAAGAGAACCCCAAGCAGGCTCCACACTGAGTGCAGAGCCCGATGTGGGGCTCGAAATAAAAAACTGTGAGATCATGACCTGAGCTGAAATCAAGAGTTGGACGCTTAAGTGACTGAGCCACCCAGGTGCCCCTGCCTTTTCAGTCTTTAAGGGTGACATTTGCTTGTTGGTAACGTTAACGAATTGGGTTTGATTTGGGTGGGTACTGAAGTGTGGATAGATCGTATGAGGCATTGCCATTCTTCTCAAGGAGCACATCTAATGTACAGTCTGTCATCCTGGCAGTGTCCCACCTCATGTTGTGGTCACATTGGATGATATCCCAGGGAAAACTCAAGTATTCATGGACGTGGTGGGGAGTGCCCACCTGACTGCAAATCTTCTTGAGTGATAGGTTTCACAGACCCTCCCAGCATGACAAAACGTCTTCACACCTGCTTGTCTTCCCTATCTTTCTTAGTCTGTAGTAGTTGAGAATGTATTTAAAAGCTTTCATTCAGATCTGCTCTAGTGTACTGCTTAACACTAAGATGCAGTGTTTTTAACCAAGGAGAGTATCTTAAGCATATCTTAGGCATCTAATGGACTAACATGAAAATGTCCATTAACTCAGTTTTAAAATTCAGGCACAATTTCTAACCTATCTGGATCTGAGTGTTTAAAGTCATTAAAAAAAATCAACGAGGAAGACGATTTTTTTCAGCTCTGTAATATGAAAAACACACTTTGTTCTGCTATATTATTATTTGGAAAATAAAAGGCCAGTTCATGTACTTTTCTCCTATTTAAATAAAAAAAATTGAAAATATAAAACTAAATGTTGAGGAAATTAATAATTAAAAACCTGTTGGAAAAGTTTCTGAAGATTACTTTGTACTTAAAATCTTTTATTTTTGTCTTTGAAACTTGTAGCCAGCAGTAATCCTAGTTAATTGATTAGTTCTGTTTAAACTTTTCCACAATTGTTACATATTACTGAAGTATATAAAAAGGGATTTATATTTTTCAAGATACTGAAGTTCTTGAAACATAAATCCATCTAGTCATTGATAGGCAGTAATAAGTTGCTCTTACTACATGGCTTGAATGTAGTTGGTTTTTTTGTTTTTTCAACGTTTTTATTTATTTTTGGGACAGAGAGAGACAGAGCATGAACGGGCGAGGGGCAGAGAGAGAGGGAGACACAGAATCGGAAACAGGCTCCAGGCTCCGAGCCATCAGCCCAGAGCCCGACGCGGGGCTCGAACTCACGGACCACGAGATCGTGACCTGGCTGAAGTCGGACGCTTAACCAACTGCGCCACCCAGGCGCCCCGAATGTAGTTGGTTTTGTATTAGCAACCCAGTGAAATCACATCAGGCATTTAGTACAACAATGATGACAAAATTGAAGTTGAGTTTCAAAACTTTTTTTTTAAAGCTTATTTTGACAGAGAGCACAAGTGGGGGAGGGGCAGAGAGAGAGAAAGAGAGAGAATCCCAAACAGGCTCTGTCTGCGAGCACATGGCGGGGCTCGAACCCATGAACTGTGAGATCATGACCTGAGCCAAAATCGGATACCTAATAGACTGAGCCAGCCAGCTGCCCCAAATTTCAAAAGTTTTTAAAATTGAGGTGCCTGGATAGCTTATTCGGTTAAAGGTCTGGCTCTTGATTTTGGCTCAGGTCATGATCTTGTGGTTCAGGCGATTAAGCCCTGCGTCAGGCTCTGTGCTGAGCATGGAGCCTGCTTAAGATTCTCTCTCTCTCTCTCTCTCTCTCTCTCTCTCTCTCTTACTCACTCCCTCCCCCACCCCATGCCCCACTCCCTTGCTCAGGCGTGCTTGCTTGTTCTCTTAAAAAAAAAAAATGCTTCTTAAAAATTACTTCACGGCAAAGAATATAACTTAGCAGTATTGAAAAGTACTTTCTAGGGGCGCCTGGGTGGCACAGTCGGTTAAGCGTCCGACTTCAGCCAGGTCACGATCTCGCGGTCCAGGAGTTCGGGCCCCGCGTCGGGCTCTGGGCTGATGGCTCAGAGCCTGGAGCCTGTTTCAGATTCTGTGTCTCCCTCTCTCTCTGCCCCTCCCCCGTTCATGCTCTGTCTCTCTCTGTCCCAAAAATAAATAAACGTTGAAAAAAAATTTATAAAAAAAAAAAAAAAAAAAAGAAAAGTACTTTCTATCTTAGACTTTTGGGGGGGTGGGCTCATAAATGTCCAGGTATATGCAAGTGCTCTACTTTTTATGTCTGCTTTGTAAAATAAAGTTAAACTGATCGGAAATTCCTTAAACTGGAAGACTGTTAGGGAAATCCATTTCAAAGATACATGAATCCCATTATCATTTTAGAATAGGTTCTTTTTAGAAGTAAATAAGTTATTCTTTTCAGGAGTGAATGCCTACACTTAAAAATAGATTTAAAATGTTTTAAAATAAGTAGTCTTAAAAATGGACTATATATTCTGAAGTTTTGAGTAGACTGATGCACACATCTACTCTTCTAGGAGAAAGGTAAAATGGATGAGGATCAAATGTGAGGGTATTTAAATGATCGTCAAGATTCTGTGGCTCATGTGTAGTGATAGTGAACTCTTTAGTGGTGAACTTTAATTTATGCTTAGTGCTGACCTGCTGCTGTGTAGGGACACTCACTGTGTCCCTTCATTCAGTCCCTTTAATTATCCCCACTTCCTTGGGGAGCTTGCTTAGAACTGAGCATGAGTGCTTCTTGGGAAAATACGGGGCTACTCTGGCTACATGTAACAGGGTAGTTTTTGATACGGGATTTATGTATTGATGAACCAAGTAAGGGGCTAAAGTTGTTTGCAGGGGGTTTATTTAATCAAATTGGTAGGGAATATTCTGGAAGTTACCTGGTTAGAGAGTGATTAGGCTTCTAATAAATGACAGTCATGGTTAATATACCTCTTGAGCTTCTTTGTTCCACTCTTCTTTTTTAGTGCACTTTTTAAAAGAGATCTGACTACCTAGATGATATGTGAGACAATCAGATTTGGAATTTTGTGTATATTTGCAGGGGATGGGAGTTCTTTGTGCTGGGAGCATCTGTTAATGCAGAGATTTGTCTCTTCAGGTTCATGTGAAAATGGCGGATGAGGCTGTCTGTGTTGGCCCAGCTCCCACCAGTAAAAGCTACCTCAACATGGATGCCATCATGGAAGCCATTAAGAAAACCAGGGCCCAAGCTGTGAGTCTGAATGAATCTATCTACTGCAGCTGTTTCATATATAGCGAGCAGAAAGCTAGAGTTGGTATTCAGGAAAAAAAAAATAAGAAAGAATGATTGAAAATGCTGTTGCAGTTAGTTCATGTCATATGAGTTAAATGTGTCCGAATTCGCTACTGGAAATCAAAGGCTTTGTAGCATCTGGCAGTGTTGGTCGCTGATCCTGCAGGTGGCTGTTGGATTCAGCTTTCACACCAGGGAGCAGTTTCAGTTCATTTCCAAATTTGCTAGGGAAAAAAAAAATCCCAATTAGTTTTGAGTATTAACCCTTTCAGTGTAATAAGATAAAGAAAAAAATCTGTATTACCAGTAGGATCCAAAAGATTCTTCTTTAAGTTCTCTTTTAATCATGTTAACCTTAGGACACCTGGTTACACTTCCAGAAATAAAAACTATGCAATTGGTAATTATTTCAGTTTGATAGTGTCAGTGGAATACACTTGCACGGAGAAATAAATAATGCTTTCCATGTCTAATTCTGTTTGAATGGGTGGAATCCAGGGAAGGAACTGGTTTCTGACATCAGGAATAGTGTTTTGTTGTTGGTGGGTATATATGTTTCATATCAGAGAACTAATTATATATAATGTTGTAACTACTGGGAGTCATCTCTGAAATGGGTTGGAAACAGCCAACACCAGCAATTAGCCTGGAGTGCTTCAGTTAGCGCTCATGTGTCTTTGAAAGAAATGTTTTAGTAAGATACAGGTTTAGATAAAAACTGAATTCATGAACCCATATTATAGATGTTTACAGTTTATTATCAGAGTTAATGAAGGTAAAGCTCTTAACCTTTTGACGACAGCTTGTCAGAGTGCAATCTTTCATGAAATGTTTCTGTGAAATGCAGTTGATGGAGTGAAACTTTTCCTGTGATGCAGTCATTTCAATTCTGTACCATGTTCCTAAAGCGTTTAAAAATCTCAGATGTGTAGCTACTTCTAGATTATGATATTGGCTCCTTCCAAAATTTGACTTTCCTTCTAGCAGACTTGTTTTCTTGGAAATACATTCAATGCTGACCAGTGATAGAGTGGCTACATTTGTTTGGCTGGTGTGGTAGAACAGGACGGTAGAACTTCAATTGTAGCAACGTGGCTTGTGAGAGAGGACACATAAAGTGGTTGTGAGTCGCTAAATGGGTTGGGCCAGGGGAGAAAGAGTAGACGTCTAGTTAGCATAAAAAATTTCAGAATACAAAGAAAAAGTAAAACCAGACTTTGATTTTACCTAGATTTGACAGAAACTGCTCACTGGATAGTGGTTGAGTATATTCATGTTATTAGGAATAAAATGCATTTGTTGGCTTACCCAGGGTTTTAGAAAGCAGTAGTTCCTGAGACTGTAAAGGAAGGGGAATTAGGAGTTTTTCATCTATCCGTAAATGGTTTTGTTTAACCTTGTACTTTGACCCACCAGCCATTAGAAATTTCTCCACTCTTGTGGCCAAAGGCAGCCTCAGAAGAAGTAGGGAGAGTTTGGGTCGTGTTGAATAGCATAGTCAGATGTAGGTGGATAGGCAGAATTATGGTCCCGATTGTGGCTAGGAAAAAGGTAGTGTGCTGCAAGTGAATGCTGCATAGTCAGTCTCTTGGAATTTGGGTCTGTACTCAGGAATGTGAGTTGCGGCTGCCAGTATTGAGGAGAAGTAACCTTACTCAAGGCCCTTAAACTATAAGTACAATAATGCACTCTCTGTGTTGCTTACAAAAGGTTTTGTGAAATTTTTTGTGAAATTGAATGTGTGTTTTGTTTTCATTTCTAAGGTACATCCAGGTTATGGATTCCTTTCAGAAAACAAAGAATTTGCCAAATGTCTGGTAAGTTTGTAATGGATCAGAATCTGTTGACTTCTATCTCAGAAAGCAGCGTAATGGTATTGCTTTTGTAAATGTGGGTCATGATGCATTAAAGAATTTTAATTGACCCATCAATTCTTTGAAAATTACTTGTAAAAAGTGAAGAGTTTTTGTTCTGAAACCCAGGTCTTGGTTTAAAGAATAAAAGTGGAAGAGTTATGAGATCACCTTTATACCTAGCTAATGACACTGAGTTTGTCATATACTATATGGACTTTTTAAAAATTCGACTCTTCAGATTTGTAGCTAACTATGTCAAAGAGTCCAGTGATTTATTATTATAACACAAGCATGGACTGTGAAGCCAGAAGTAAGATTCTATCTATCTATTTCCCTTTTCATTGCATATTGTGATATTTAAGATCAAATTTCTGTTTGGGAAAAGACTTTTGTATTACCGAAGTCTTTTCCAGATATTACCACCTTGGTTAAATGAATTGAACTACATTCAAGATGGTACTGAAAACTTAGTGTTCAGGTGCTAAACTAGGATTTTGAATGTTTCAAAAAGCTCATTGGATCAGTTATCCCAGGAGGTATCTTAATTTACTATTCTAATATGTTATACTTTATTTCTGTGAAATGTTTATATTTTGTTGTTTCATGGATTCAGAATTATTTATGAATATAATTTTCTAGATGAAATTTTGACTTAAGATCCATAAATTTAATTTGGACAATTTTTGAGATCCTAGAGTTCTAATTTAGAATGATTTATTTTAACCAATTGATAGGTTAAAAACTAGGGCCTAAAGATTAAAGTGAGGCCTGACGGAGTTGTGATGTAAGGTGACACAGATAGCTAATGGTAACAGGTTCCTGGAGAGGGCAGATGAGGTGGAAGCAACCAAAGGCCCACATTTACCACATTTACCATTTGTGCAGCATGTGCACTTTCCCATTTCTATTCTTTTTTGCTAGCCTCTTGCCTGAAATTTTGACTGAGTTGTATCGTTATGTCAGAAGTGATTTGAATATAATACATGTGAATGTGCTTGTACAATATAATGTATTAGACTTAAGTTTGTGTAGATGAGGAGTCTCTAAACCATGGTCCATTGGTCAAATGCAGCCTGCCGCCTGTTTTTGTAAATTAAATTTTATTGGCACACATCCATGCTCATTCATGTACGTGATGTCTGTGGCTGCTTTGGCTTTATAACAGCAGAGTTGTGAAGCTATAGCAGAGACCAAATAACCTGCAATGCCTAAAATATTTACCGTATGGCCCTTTGTAGTAGAAATTTGCCAACCCTTGGTATAGAGTATCTGGGTCTCAGAGAAGTTAAATGACACAGCCTGTTGTGTGTTCATCCATGCATTCAATCGTTAAAAAAATGGTTGTTTGCTATGTTTATATTTGAGAAGGATATAAAAAGGCATCAGATGTGTGTTCTGCTCATGAGGGGCTCACAGTCATGTTGTGGAAAATAAGTCAAGTCCACAAGTGACTTCAGTTCAGGGGAAAAATACTATGAGGAAGTTCACATTCTCCTTAAATGAAGGTATTTCCATCAGGGGCTTTGCATTAGAGAGAAGAGTATAGAATAGGTGAATGACCACCTTCCTTTCTGACTAATTTTCTTTCTAATTTAATTCTCCTCCATTTCCCATTGTCAGTGCTATGCCTCAGCCAAGACAACAGTGCCATTCTCAAACATGGCTAGTTCTTTCCTGTTCCATCCTTTTCAGCACTCTTTACCCTGTGGGCACACTGGTCCTCTCCCACATTTCCAACTTCTGCCTGTCCCGAAAGGCATGGTTCACATGTTACTACTATCAGCATAGTTTCCATGCCCTTCAGGTGAGAAGTAATCTCTTTCTTCTATTTGCTAGAGCATTTTTTTTTGAGATTTCTTATTTGATATACCACTTTCCATATTAAAATTTTTCCTTTACTGTATTTTAATCTCCTCTTGAGATGAGAGACTTGGTCTCATTGGTCTTTGTTTCCCTTTTGTTTTATATTTTAATGATTTCTGCATAGTAGGCTCAATGAATGTTATGGAAAGATTAAATAATTGCTAGATTAAAAATAATAAAACAATAACCTGCAAGAAAACTTTTCGTCTATCACAAAAGGGACTGCTTTATAGTTAGAAGGCAATGTTGCTGTGTTTTGGTTCACAACGAAAATATGCAGCTAGTGATAACTAACCCTGTCTTTTTTTGTGTGTATCGTGGCAAGATTCTTTTTGGGATATAGCTTTCCTAGCATTAAAATCTTTTCCCATTGGAGTGTGCCATTTAACATGCTCCTTTTGGGATATCTAGGTATAGTTGGTAAGTTCCATAAAAAATGATACAGCATTGAAATGAAATTGCCTACTGATTATGTTAGGCCATATAAACATTGTGTGATTGGTGACCAGCCATTGGATTCAATAGTTACTCTCTCAAACTGAATATATTCTTAGAGATATGCTTTACGTTGTAGTGGTGATAGATTACCATGTTGGTGGTGGTGACTTTGGCAAGGAGAAGCTGAAAATTTTTTTTTAATGTTTATTCATTTTTGAGAGAGCATGAGTGGAGGGAGGGCAGAGGGAGAAGGGGACAGAGGATTCAAAGCAGGCTCTGTGCTGACAGCAGCGAGCCCAATGTGGGGCTTGAACTCATGAACTGTGAGATCATGACCTAAGCTGAAGTCAGATGCTCAACCAACTGAACCACCCAGGCACCCCTGGAATTTTTTTTTTTTTTTAAGTTGGATACTGTGGAGTTCCTTTTATTATAATACCATATCTTATGTTTGAGATTTAATCAAATACGGAGGTTCCCCCCCCCCTTTTTTTCTAGTTCTGTTTTTTTTTACTGTCTTTTTAAAAAAATATTTGAGAGAGAAAGAGAAAATCCCATGGAGGCTCCACACTGTCAGTGCAGAACCCAGTGTGAGTCTAGATCTCACAAACCGTGAGATCACGACCTGAGTGGAAATCAAGAGTCAGATGCTCAACCAACTGAACCACCCAGGCACCCCTGGAATTTTCTTTTTTTTTTGAAGTTGGATACTGTGGAGTTCCTTTTATTATAATACCATATCTTATGTTTGAGATTTAATCAAATATGGAGGTTTTTCCCCCCATTTTTTTCTAGTTCTGTTTTTTTACTGTCTTTTAAAAAAATACTTATTTTGAGAGAGAAAGAGAAAATCCCATGGAGGCTCCACACTGTTAGTGCAGAGCCCAGTGTCAGGCTAGATCTCACAAACTGTGAGATCACGACCTGAGTGGAAATCAACAGTCAGATGCTCAACTGACTGAGCTCCCCAGGCACCCTTGATTCTGTTTTTTAAAATTGCTGTTCAAAGACCAGCATATTTATTTTGCTTATGGAAAAACAAGTTGTGCTTTATGTGATACATTGTTGTTTTTAGAAACATTAGAAAATATACAGTAAACCAAGTATAAAAGTATACTGAACATTATGGTTTTTTTTCCCCAAGACTAATTCTTTTTTTTTCTTTTTTTTTTGTTGTAATAACAGCCTTCATTTGGGCCTCTGTGTGGGAGTATGTTTGTGGGTACCCGTGACCATTATTCTTTATGCTTAATTTACATGTAGTGGGATCAGATTACCCAGAATCCCTACTGTACCTGATTTAAACCAAATCATACTTTGTTTTTGCTTAAATCATGGAAAAAAACAAAGCTACAAATAACCCTCATGAAGAAATTTCAGTCATTTTCAGTAATCTTAATGTGCCGAGCCAACAGATTTTATTTCCAAACTGTGTTTCATTCTGTATTTCCCTTCTGGGCTCCTTGTATTCTGAGTGGTAAAAACACAGTGATAGGAGGCTATGAGGAGAATTAAGAAAATAAATTCTTTAATTTATGAAAGAGCTTTGAGGGGCGCCTGGGTGGCTCAGTCAGTTAAGCGTCTGACTTCGGCTCAAGTCATGATCTCACAGTTCATGGGTTTGAACCCCACGTCGGGCTCTGTGCTGACAGCTAAGAGCCTGGAGCCTGCTTCGGTTTCTGTCTCCCTCTTTCTCTGTCCCTCCGCTGCTCATGCTCTTTCTCTCTAAAATAAACATTAAATTAAAAAAAAAGAAAAGAAAAAAGTAGAACTACCTGCTCTTGAAAAAAGGAGGTATTGGTTTAAAGAGATTTTAGCGGCTTATGGGTGGCTCAGTTGGTTAAGTGTCCAACTTTGGCTCAGGTCATGATCTCTCGGTTTGTGGGATTGAGCCCTGCATCGAGCTTTGTGCTGACAGCTCAAAGTCTGGACCCTGATTCTGATTCTGTGTCTCCCTCTCTCTCTCTGCCCCTCCCCTGCTCACACTCTGTGTCTCTGTCTGTCTCTGTCTCAAAAATAAGTAAACATTAAATAAATATTAAAAGAGATTTCATAGTGTTCCTAGTTTGCTAACATATGTATGTGTATAGATACAGTAAGTATATATATAAGTATAGTAAATATATATATATATATATATATTTAGTAATTTATTTTACTAAAGCACAGCATTACAAATTATAGGGATTAGCTTTATGAGAAATTTGTACGTTAGATTTAATAGTTCGTGTTTCACGTTTGGGTCTTGCCCACGTATTTAAAAGATACGTGTGTAGGGGCGCCTGGGTGGCGCAGTCGGTTATGCGTCCGACTTCAGCCAGGTCATGATCTCGCGGTCTGTGAGTTCGAGCCCCGTGTCAGGCTCTGGGCTGATGGCTCAGAGCCTGGAGCCTGCTTTCGATTGTGTCTCCCTCTCTCTCTGCCCCTCCCCCGTTCATGCTCTGTCTCTCTCTGTCCCAAAAATAAATAAACGTTGAAAACAAAAAAATTTAAAAGATACGTGTGTACATGCATATCGACGGTGAGTTTTATCCACAGTGCTCAGCATGGAAGCTTATAGAAAACTGTAGCAAGCACTTCAGATTTGATGATCATATTCTTTTATCTCCTTCTGTTGGACACCTTTTTTTTAATTTTTTTTTTAATTTTTTTTTCAAAAATTTTTTTTTCAACGTTTATTTATTTTGGGGACAGAGAGAGACAGAGCATGAACGGGGGAGGGGCAGAGAGAGAGGGAGACACAGAATCGGAAACAGGCTCCAGGCTCTGAGCCATCAGCCCAGAGCCCAACGCGGGGCTCGAACCCACGGACCGCGAGATCGTGACCTGGCTGAAATCGGACGCTTAACTGACTGCGCCACCCAGGCGCCCCCTGTTGGACACCTTTTAACAGGATAAGGAATATAACTGTTCAAAAACAGTGATGAGATGTCATTTTTTCTCTCCATTGGATTTACCAAAAATTTAAAAACTGGCTGTAATATCCAGTGTAGGCAAGTGGACAGGAAAATTGTTCTTGGGAATATAAAGTATTTTAGGCTTTTTTTTTTTTTTTGCTAGAAATTGACTAGTATTTATTACAATTTAGTGTATATATTCTTTGACTTGACAAGGAACTTCACCTACAAAGACAAACCTTAAGAAATGTTCATTGTAAGGTTGTTTGTAACAGCAAAACTTGGAAATAAGTTAACATTGTTTTATCTGTAAAATGAAGAGAATGACCCCTACCTGCAAGGTTGTTGTAAAGATGGGAAACAACTTATATAAAGAACTTAGCACAGAGTCTGGCATTGCCAGGCAAATCATCTTAATCTTTATAATTGTTAATGATTACTTTAGTAGAGGAGAGAGCTGTTGAAGAGCATTTAGCGACAAGGATATAGTTGAAGTTAGTGCTTTTGGGAAATTAGTCTGATAGTTTTCATGTCTATTTTGTGAGTTTAGATTTTTTTTTCCTGTTGAGGTTAATAGTTTGATAGAATTATACTGCTGTATATCTGTGTGTAATAATGTAGTTTACAAATTATTATGACCCATGATTTCTTTCATTCATGCAACCACCAAAGCTGGATATTATGAACTCTGTATAATGAAAGG